>NC_133618.1:626110968-626193468 GCF_048593235.1 Sminthopsis crassicaudata
TCTCGATACGAGAGAAGCTGCAAAAATTTGGAAAACTAATAGCTTTTACCTGTTCACAATCTAGACACATCTCTGCCTCTTAAAAAACCCTTTCTTAGCAGATGCTTGCTTTGTAGAAACTTCCTCCAGAAGATAAAAGACCTTCTTTTGCAAGACATTTCTGATCACTTTTCTCTCCTCAGAAAGCTGGCTCCAAACTCTGAGACACATGGGGTAAAGTGTCACTTCTTCACCTCTTCCCCCCACCATGTAGCCATTCTGAGGACCCCATCCCTCTCGGGGGGCCCAGGCCAGCAATCTGTTTGTTCTGCACTTGAGCCCCTATCCTACTCCACTGTAGTGGTCAGGCTGTAGCCACGAGGAGAAAGGTCACTGGATTGGAGTGAATTTGGAGAGATGCTTTTGCCTGGCTGCTGCTCCCCTGAACAAAAGTATGAGCTACCCTGAAGTTCCACCCTGAGCTTTTGCCATCCAGGAAGTACTGCCCTCTCATTTCTCAAACCTCTCCATGTGGCTTGGCAACCCTGTGGGGAATTGGGGATTTAAAACTTTTAAAATAGGAACCAAAGCTTTCAGGTCTCTCAGAAAGCAAGCTTGTCTCATACATTATAAGGCTTGCTCCATACATTTTAAAATGGGACTTCGTTTCCCTGATTTGGTCATCCTGCATTAGAGCAATGCCTCTCATCACAGCTTTTCACTGTATCAGCCTTAAAATTATTTTCCATGCTCTCGAAGCTGCCTACAAAGACAGAAGATTTTAAAATGCTCACTTTTTTTCTTGGCCTCAGGGTGCACTTAACTGCTTGTGGAGAGATAATGCCTCTCTGCATCTCACTTTCCTACCTAACCTTACAAGTGATTCTTTTGCTCCTAATACACTCTACTATTTTTCTCCATTGGCATTCTATGGTCCCTGCCAACAATTTAAGATTTCTTTTCTGAGCTCTGCCCTGGCCAGGCTGGAGCTTCAAGAAAGACCTTTAAAATGATGGCTGGGGAAAAAAATTCCAAATCAAGGAAAATTAAATTTATTGTTAAGAGAGTAAATATGACTTCTGTCTCCATCTTATTACCTGAACTGCAGCATTGAATTAGTTAGGAAGACAGAGTGTATTTGAAAACTCCTTAACTACTTTCGATTTGGCGCCTCTGTAGAATCTTTCTCTGTTCTGTTCTGCCACAGTTCTCTTTTACTGACTCAGTTTCCCTAAACTGATCTCTATCTTGCCTCAGCTTCTCTGGCATTTCAGTCCAAGGAGCCCAGGGTCTACAGAATATGAATAGATTCTCCTTTAATCTGTCTCTTAATGCAGAAACAAACTCTGGGCTTGAGAAATAGCTGACACCTGAACTCTGGGTAGGAATTCCAATCTCTCTCTCTTTAATCACTCAACTGCCAACTTTCCTTTCAGGAGTCATGAATCTTCAGTTAGGGTCTGACTTTTCTAAACTCTCCAACGCCCCCACACTCAACCCTCTAAAGGTTGGGTGAGGCAGAATCTTTTGTCTTTCAACTGAACCACTGTTCTCTGCTAAGCATCTAGTTACCCTGAGTGAACGCTAGCTGCCTTCTTCCCCCTGCCTCTTGAAAATGGAGTAGGGAATGGGCCATGTGGAATTCCTCCACACCCACCTTCCACAGAGGCTTGGCTTTGTAAAAGATCACCAGGTAGACCTGCCTTTAAGCTAATTGATCTATTTTTAACTGGGATTTGTTAAAAAATGTTTAACAATTGCTGTATGAGAGAAACTTTAACTATAGCTGTATGTTTGAGGGATTTTAGGAAATTTACTAAATCTGTTATGTATGATCTTATAATTTCTGTAAACAAGGGGAGGAAGGTAACTGATTACAGCTGGTCAGGAAATTGGGAAAAACTGATGTATTTTTCTTAGGCATTTCTGCCCTGCCCCTATTAAGTTCAGACTGAATTAGAAACTATTTTACTCTTTGCTTAAAGTTTACTGGGTTATGTTTTTTTTTTTTTATTTTTTATTTTATTTTATAATTATAACATTTTTTTGACAGTACATATGCATGGGTAATTTTTTACAACATTATCCCTTGCACTTACTTCTATTCAGATTTTTTCCCTTCCTCCCCCAACCCCCTCCCCCAGATGGCAAGCAATCTTATATATGTTAAATATATTACAGTATAATTTAGATACAATATATGTGTGTAGAACCGAATTTTTTGTTGCACAGGAAGAATTGGATTCAGAAGGTAAAAATAACAGTTTACATTCATTTCCCAGTGTTCCTTTTCTGGATGTAGCTGGTTCTGTCCATCATTAATCAATTGGAATTGGATTAGCTCTTCTCTATGTTGACGAAATCCACTTCCATCAGCATACATCCTCGTACAGTATCATTGTTGAAGTGTATAATGATCTTCTGGTTCTGCTCGTTTCACTCAGCATCAGTTGATGTAAGTCTCTCCAAGGCTCTCTGTATTTCTCCTGTTGGTCATTTCTTATAGAACAATAATATTCCATAACATTCATATACCATAGTTTACCCAACCATTCTCCAATTGATGGACATCCATTCATCTTCCAGCTTCTAGCCACTATGAAAAGGGCTGCCACAAACATTTTGGCACATACAGGACCCTTTCCCTTCTCTAGTAGTTCCTTGGGGTATAAGCCCAGTAGTAGTATGGCTGGGTCAAAGGGTATGCACATTTTGATAACTTTTTGGGCATAATTCCAGATTGCTCTCCAGAATGGTTGGATTCTTTCACAACTCCATCAACAATGCATCAGTGTCCCAGTTTTCCCACAGCCCCTCCAACATTCATCGTTATTTGTTCCTGTCATCTTAGCCAATCTGACAGGTGTGTAATGATACCTCAGAGTTGTCTTAATTTGCATTTCTCTGATCATTAGTGATTTGGAACACTCTTTCATATGAGTGGAAATAGTTTTAATTTCATCATCTGAAAATTGTTTGTTCATATCCTTTGACCATTTATCATTTGGAGAATGGCTTGATTTCTTATAAATTAAAGTCAATTCTCTGTATATTTTGGAGATGAGGCCTTTATCAGAACCTTTAACTGTAAAAATTTTTTCCCAATTTGTTACTTCCCTTCTAATCTTGTTTGCATTAGTTTTGTTTGTGCAGAAACTTTTTAATTTGGTGTAATCAAAATGTTCTATTTTGTGATCAATAATGGTCTCTAGTTCTCCCTTGGACACAAACTCCTTCCTCCTCCACAAGTCCGAGAGGTAAACCATCCCATGTTCCTCCAATTTATTTATGATTTCGTTCTTTATGCCTAAATCTTGGACCCATTTTGATCTAATCTTAGTATGTGGTGTTAAATGTGGGTCCATGCCTAGTTTCTGCCATACTAATTTCCAGTTTTCCCAGCAGTTTTTGTCAAATAATGAATTCTTATCCCAAAATTTGGGATCTTTGGGTTTGTCAAAGATTAGATTGCTATTTTTATTCACTATCTTGCCCTGTGAACCTAACCTATGCCACTGATCAACTAGTCTATTTCTTAGCCAATACCAAATGGTTTTGGTGACTGTTGCTTTATAATATAGCTTTAAATCAGGTACACTTAGACCACCTTCCTCTGACTTTTTTTTCATTAGTTCCCTTGCAATTCTCGACCTTTTATTCTTCCATATGAATTTTGTTGTTATTTTTTCTAGGTCATTAAAATAGTTTCTTGGAAGTCTGATTGGTATAGCACTAAATAAATAGATTAGTTTGGGGAGTATTGTCATCTTTATTATATTCGCTCGGCCTATCCAAGAACACTGAATGTCTTTCCAATTATTTAAATCTGACTTTATTTTTGTGGCAAGTGTTTTGTAATTTTGCTTATATAATTCCTGACTCTCCTTTGGTAGATATATTCCCAAATATTTGATGCTATCGACTGTTATTTTGAATGGAATTTCTCTTTGTATCTCTTGCTGTTGGATTGTGTTGGTAATGTATAAAAATCCTGAGGATTTATGTGGATTTATTTTGTATCCTGCGACTTTGCTAAAATTCTGAATTATTTCTAATAGCTTTTTAGCAGAGTCTTTGGGGTTCTCTAAGTATACCATCATGTCATCTGCGAAAAATGACAATTTGATTTCTTCATTTCCTACTCTAATTCCTTGGATCTCTTTCTCCGCTCTTATTGCCAAGGCTAGAGTTTCTAGTACTATATTGAATAGTAATGGTGATAGTGGGCAACCTTGTTTCACTCCTGATCTTATAGGGAAAGGTTCTAGTTTATCACCAATACATATGATGTTTACTGAAGGTTTTAAATATATGCTCCTTATTATTTTAAGGAATAGTCCATTTATTCCTATACTCTCAAGCGTTTTTAGTAGGAATGGATGTTGGATTTTATCAAATGCCTTTTCTGCATCTATTGAGATGATCATATGGTTTTTATTAATTTGATTATTAATATGGTCAATTATACTAATAGTTTTCCTAATATTAAACCAGCCCTGCATTCCTGGTATAAATCCCACTTGGTCATAGTGTATTATCCTGGGGATGATTTTCTGAAGTCTATTTGCTAATATCTTATTTAAGATTTTAGCATCAATATTCATTAAGGAAATTGGTCTATAGTTTTCTTTCTCAGTTTTCGATCTACCTGGTTTAGGTATCAGTACCATGTCTGTGTCATAGAAGGAATTTGGTAGGACTCCTTCAATCCCTATTTTTTCAAATAGTTTACATAGCATTGGAGTTAGTTGTTCTTTAAATGTTTGGTAGAATTCACCTGTAAATCCATCTGGTCCTGGGGACTTTTTCTTAGGAAGTTGGTTAATAGCTTGGTCTATTTCTTTTTCTGAGATGGGACTATTTAGACTACTTACTTCTTCCTCTGTTAATCTGGGCAAGCTATATTTTTGAAGGTATTCTTCCATTTCATTTAAGTTATCGAATTTATCGGCATAAAGTTGAGCAAAGTAGCTCCTAAGTATTGTTCTAATTTCCTCTTCATTAGTGGTGAGTTCACCCTTTTCATTTTCAAGACTATCAATTTGCTTTTTCTCTTTCCTTTCTTTAATCAGGTTTACTAAGGGTTTGTCTATTTTGTTGGCTTTTTCATAAAACCAACTCTTAGTTTTATTAATTAATTCAATAGTTTTTTTACTTTCAATTTTATTAATCTCACCTTTTATTTTTTGAATTTCAAGTTTTGTGTTTGTCTGGGGGTTTTTAATTTGTTCCTTTTCTAGCAATTTGAGTTGTAAACCCAATTCGTTGGCCCTCTCTTTCTCTATTTTATGCAGGTAGGCCTGTAGAGATATAAAACTTCCCCTAATTACTGCTTTGGCTGTATCCCACACATTTTGGTATGATGTCTCATTATTGTCATTTTCTTGGGTGAAGTTATTAATTATGTCTATGATTTGCTGTTTTACCCAATCATTCTTTAGTATAAGATTATTTAGTTTCCAATTATTTTTTGGTCTATTTTCCCCTGGCTTTTTATTAAATGTTATTTTGATTGCATTATGGTCTGAAAAGGATGCATTTACTATTTCTGCCTTACTGCATTTGATTTTGAGGTTTTTATGCCCTAGTATATGATCAATTTTTGTATAGGTTCCATGAACTGCTGAGAAGAAAGTATATTCCTTTCTGTCTCCATTTAGCTTTCGCCAAAGATCTATCATATCAAACTTTTCTAGTATTCTATTTACCTCTTTGACTTCTTTCTTATTTATTTTGTGGTTTGATTTATCTAATTCTGATAGTGCAAGGTTGAGATCTCCCGCTATTATAGTTTTGCTATCTATTTCCTCTTGCAGCTCTCTTAATTTCTCTTTTAAGAATTTAGATGCTGCACCACTTGGTGCATACATGTTTAATATTGATACTGCTTCACTATTGATGCTTCCCTTTAGCAGGATATAATGCCCTTCCTTATCTCTTTTAATTAGATCAATTTTTGTTTTTGCTTGATCTGAGATGAGGATGGTTACTCCTGCTTTTTTGGTTTTGCCTGAAGCATAATAGATTCTGCTCCACCCTTTTACTTTTAGTTTGAATGTCTCATCCTGTTTCAGGTGTGTTTCCTGTAAACAACATATAGTAGGATTCTGACTTTTAATCCAGTCTGCTAACTGCTTCCTCTTTATGAGGCAGTTTGCCCCATTCACATTTATGGTTAGAAGGACTAATTCTATATTGCTTGCCATCCTATTAACCCCTGCTTATGCTTTTCCCCTTTCCTTCCCTTTTACCCTCCTATCCAGTATTCAACTGGTAAACACCACTTGCTTTTCACAGCCCTCCCTTTTTAGGATCCCTCTCCCACCTTAAAGTTCCTCCCCTTATTTTACCCTTTTTCCTCAAAATTACTGTATTCCCTTCCCCTTAGCTTACTCCTTCCCTTTCACTTTTCAATGAAGTGGAAGAAGTTTCACCATAAATCGAATATGTCTATTGATACACGCTATGTTCATCTCCCTCCTTTCTTTCTCTCAGATATAATAGGTTACCTTTGCCTCTTCATGAGATGTAGTACCACCACCTTATACTTTTTTATGATATAATCTCCTTTCCACCTCTAGTTTCTAAAACAAATTGTACATATGTTCTTTACATATTTTTTTGACAGAAGTATAGTTCTCAAGATTTCTTTTTACCTTTTTTAGAAGTCTCTTGAGTTCTGTTTTTGAAGATCAAACCTTTTATGTAGGTCTGGTTTTTTCATCAAAAATAGATGGAATTCATTTATTTCGTTAAATGTCCATCTTCTTCCCTGGAAAACGATGCTCATTCTTGCTGGGTAAGTTATTCTTGGCTGCATACCAAGTTCCTTAGCCTTTCGGAATATCATGTTCCAGGCCCTGCGTTCTTTTAATGTGGACACTGCTAGATCCTGTGTTATCCTTATTGTGGATCCTCCATATCTGAATTGTTTTTTTCTAGCAGCTTCCAATATCTTTTCCTTTGTCTGATGGTTCTTGAACTTGGCCACTATATTTCTTGGCGTTTTGATTTTAGGGTCCCTTTCAGTAGGTGATCGATGAATTTTTTCAATGTCTATTTTACCCTCTGTTTCCAAAACGTCTGGGCAGTTCTCTTTGATAATTTCCTCGAAAATGGTGTCCAAGCTCTTTTTTTCCTCCCATTTTTCAGGGAGTCTGATTATTCTCAAATTGTCTCTCCTGGATCTGTTTTCCAGGTCTGTTGTCTTTCTGGTAAGGTACTTGACAGTCTTTTCAATTGTTTCATTTCTCTGGTATTGCTTGATTCCCTCTTGGTTTCTCCTTGAGTCATTCATTTCTACTTGTTCCAGTCTAATTTTCAATGATGTATTTTCTTCACTCACTTTTTTTATATCTCTTTGTAATTGTCCAATTGAGTTTTTATCTTCTATGGAATTTTTTTCCATTTTATCCACTTTATTTTTTAGAGAGCTGATTTCTTTTTCCAGCTCTCTAATCCTGTTTTCCTTGGAGTTGTTTACCTTTTCCAGCTCACTAATCCTGTTTTCCTTGGAGTTGTTTACCTTTTCCAGCTCACTAATCTTGTTTCTCAATAATTTGATTTCTTTATCCACTCTGTCTTTGAATGCATGGGATGACTTCTCCAGGCTCTCTTGCCAAGCTTCCCTTTCCTTTTCCCATTTCTCTTCCAGCTCTCTTGTGAGAGCCTTTTTGATTTCCTCTATGAGGTTCTTTTGTATTGAGGAGCAGCTTATATCCCTCCCAGGGGATACATCTAGGGACAGTCTGTTCCTAGTCTCCTCAGCATTTGAAGTCTGCTCCCTCTCCACACAGAAGCTGTCAATGGTTAGAGCCCTTTTGAATTTTTTGTTCATTTTGTCAGAGTAGGAATCAAAGAAAACAAACTGACAAGAGAAACAATTGGTCTGTTTTGCGGGGGATAGGGATGGTATGGTATTAATGGGCTTCCTCTACAGACTGGGGGTAGGGCAGCAGAGAGCCACTAACAGAACAGCAATGACTGTACTGAGTCTGCGCTCTGAGGCTCTGAGAACGCACCGAGTCAGTCCAGGTGGGGGTTGGGGGTGGCCGGGCTCTGAGAGACGCTGGCTTTCTGGGGTTTTAATCTTCACCTCCGGTGTTTACACCCTCTCCACCGCTCCTGGCTTGCTGCCAAGACGGAGCATCCACACGGGGGCAAAAGCCCTTTCACAGAAACGGCAGAGATCACACCCCTCCCCCTCCGGTCTGAGCTGTGTGAGCTGCCTGTCTTGCTCTGGCTGTCTGCCCTCAGTCTGCGCCCAGTCTGATTGACCCTCCCCCGAACAAACACAGACCTTTTCTGGCGACTTTCAAGGATGTCTTCTCTTGGTGATAATTTGTGGATTTCTTTCTGGGTCAAGCATTAAGTCAGAGGCTTGTCATGAAGTAAGTTCTGAGAGAAAACGAGGAGCTCAAGCAGCTGTCTGCCTCCACGCCGCCATCTTGGCCGGAAGTCGAAAAGTCTACCACTGGGTTATGTTTTAACTTTGAAATACCTTATTCAGTCTTTGGGATTATTCTTTAGAAACAACCAAAAATCAGACACCTGACCAAGGACTGGCAGCCTCTCTGATCTGTTTCTCCACTCCTATTACACCAGTTTCTTAATTACTATTTCAGCATTTCGATATCATGACTCTAATAGTTTGGGGTGGCCTGTCTTGGTCTAACTGCATAATTTGCTCAGAATCTGTCTCCTACTACCAGCTCCTGTTCCTTGGACAGGTGGAGCTCCTCTAAGCCCCATTTTTACCTCCCCTAGAGCCCTTGACAGACTCAAGAGAGGCTGAGTTTAATGCACAAATGACCACGGACCTAAAGACTTTCCATCTCTGGCTGAGATGCCCCCCAACTGAAGAGATTCAAATAGGGAAGCTTGTGTGTCTCCCTGAATGAGGAATGCTGTTTGATGCTATAATTCTGGGATTATCAGGGAGAAACTGATTATCGCCATAAATCCTTGTATTTTTATAGTATTAGTCTGATTTATTTATTATTGTCCTAACTCACTTTCCCTAATTATCCTGACTCAGCCCTGCCTCAGTTTTCTTGCTTCTTAGTTCTGCCAAAACTTCCCTAGGCCTGCTTATCAGAATACCTGATAAGCTTAAAAGAACTTAGGTTTAGAATATCAGAATGCCTCTCCTATCCCAAGATATCAGAATGTCTTATCAAGATGCCTCTTCTCTGTGATTATGTCACCTCAATAGTCTGACTGCTCTTGCCTCTATTTCAGTCTTTCTGATTTACTGTTCATGAGGTTTTGTTTTTCCTTTTCAAAAACCCATACCCTTTTTCTATCAGCGAGGTGAACAGCTCAATTTCTTGGGACTTGATTGATGCTGTTTGGAGCTCAAAACGCTCAGCTGGGTATTTACATTAAGAATGTCATTTGTAAAATAATCCTGCAAAATTGACAAAATTAAAGTTTTTTGTCATTATCTCTCTTGGGGATGCCCAAAAGGGAATGAAAAGCTATAGAATCGAGGGGAGACCTGGGTTATACTCACTTGCCTTGAAAAACTCCACTGAACAGATTAGCTAATCTATCTCCACCCACCTTGAAAGGAGCTTCCTTTGCTGGTAGTGAGACACACCCACCAAAGCTAGCTCCTTTCAAATCAAAAGAGGTTGGGAAAGAGCAATAAAATTCCTTAGCCTGGGTTTCTGCTACTTTAAATGTGATCCAAAATTTGGTAGGATTTATTTCTAAAAATTGAACTGCTATTTCTAAGAACTTCTTGAATTCTTTTATGTGGAATTGGATAGTCTGTATCAGTTTAAATTGATTGTATTGTATTGGGTCAGAGCCTCTAAAATAATAAGGTTTTTTTTTTTTAAAGGGTTACCCCTTACCTAATTCTCATCACTTATCCTGGCTGAGTTTGCCAAAAAATGTGATGGGTGAAATCTGACATAGCTAAAGAAACAAAGATTCAGGCTTCCAAGCATGTCAATTTATTAAGCAATGAATGCCAATTGCAGAACAAATTGGGAACAGGCCTCCTCGGGTTGGCACTAGATTCCTAATACAGGGGAAGATAAATTTTTATGCATCAAAAGTAAACAATTAATAGATGTCAACTAGGATACAAGATTAGGTAATCTCCTTTCTATTTGGAAGAAAGATTAAAGACTTTATGAGTTGGAAGAGGCACCTGTGGAATTTTCGGGATTGGGAAGGGGTGGAATTAACATGTGTACTTAACAGCATGTGAAACACCATGTCACTCAATTCCTGATTGGCAAATAGATAGAATTTACAGGAAAATGAAAAAGAAGTCTCAACAGTCAATTTTACAAGACAGAATCAGTTTGTTTCAAATAATTCCCATAATTCTCTACCAAATTAGGTTTCATAAATAGACATAATATTAAAAAAAATCAGAAATACACAGAAATTCACATAAAACAAAAACAAACAAACAAAAAGAACTTGTAAAAAAACACATGGCCTCAGCTGGAAATACATGAACAAAGCATGAGTAATCACCAGGGCTAATATGAGATTCTAATGCCATAATTCACATTTGACTTAATAGTTCCTCTACAACGCAAAGCTTCTTTTCTTGATTATCCCCAATTTATCTCCTATATATCTTATTTGTACATAGCTATTTGAACAGTAAGCCAACAATCCCACTCATTAGACTGTGAGCTCCTTGAGAACAGGTAACATTTTATTGTGTTTTTTTTTTTTTTTTTTTTTTTTACAAAATATATGCATGGGTAATTTTTCAGCATTGATAATTGCAAAACCTTTTGTTCCAACTTTTCCCTTCCTTCCTCCCATCCTCTTCCCCAGATGGCAGGTAGACCAATATGTGTTAAATATGATAAAGTATATGTTAAAACAATATACGCATATATGTCCATACAGTTATTTTGCTGTACAAAAGGAAACGGATTTTGAAATAGTGTACAATTAGCCTGTGAAGGAAATCCAAAATGCAGGTGGATAAACATAGAGGGATTGGGAATTCTGTGTAGTGGTTCATAGTCATCTCCCAGAGTTCTTTTGCTGGGTGTAGCTGGTTCATTTAATTTACTGCTCTATTGGAACTGATTTGGTTCATCTCATTGTTGAAGAGAGCAACATCCATCAGAATTGACCATCCTACAGTATTGTTGTTGAAGTATATAATGATCTCCTGATCCTGCTCATTTCACTCAGCATCAGTTCATGTCAATCTCCCCAGGCATTTCTGAAATCATCCTGTTAGTCATTTCTTACAGAACAATAATATTCTACAACACTCATATACCACAAGTTATTCAGCCATTCTCCAATTGATAGGCATCCACTAAGTTTGCAGATTCTGGCCACTACAAAGAGGACTGCCACAGACATTTTTGCACATGTGGATCCCTTTCTCTTCTTTACGATCTCTTTGGGATATAAGCCCAGTAGTAACACTGCTGGATTAAAGGGTATGCACAGTTTGATAACTTTTTGAACATGGAAAGGTAACCTTTTATTTATTTTTTTTGGCCTTTTTTAATATTCCCAGTACTTGCCATATAATAGGTACTTCATAAATGTTTATTGTTTTGATTAAACTTAGTGGGATGAGAATACAACTGGAAAACAACTTCGAAAGTGTATACTTTATTCAGAAGGAACATAAGATATAGAAGTTAGGTTAGTCAAAAGATTGTTGCAAGAAAACAAAGAAAGTGTTCCCTCTATAAATCTACTCTCATACAATACATCAGTTCTTTCTCTGTAGGTGAATATAATTTTTCATTGTAAGGTCTTGGAAAATGTCCTGGATATTGATCAGAATTGTTAAGTCATATAAAGTTGAATTATAAAACTTTTTTTAAAAATCAAACGAGGAATTCTCCTTTTTTATCTTCCTTTAATCTTTATTTTAAAAATTTTTTAGCAGAAATTCATAGCTTTGGGCCAGACAACAAATTGTGTTAAAGAAGAGAACATTATTAATCTTTAAGATATGATTAATAAGAGATTAGAGAAATCTGGCTAGATCTGTGTGAACTGATATAGAGTGAAATAAACAGGGTGAGGAGAACAATGTACAGAATGAATATAGTGATACATATGGAAAGAATAAAAACACTAAAAAGCTTCTGAATTCAGAGGAGCTATAATGACTAATTTTGATTCCTGAGATGAGAGAGCAAAATATAGTTTTTTCTCTTGTCAGAAAAATGAATGCTTATGGATGTAGAATATTGTATATAATGTGCTACAATGAATGCTTAGAATCATGTTGATAAGGGTTTGAAACAAAGCATCAGCCATTAACTCTGTGATCTTGAGCAAGCCAGAGTAAGGTCAGGTGTGGTCTCTAGGCCTATTTCCTCATCTGTAAAATCATCATGCTACACTTATTGAAATGTCAGTCTAACTTTTCAGCTGTAGATCTAGGAATCTAAGATCCTTAATTGTTTAACTGCCTTGTCTAGTTTAGCTTGATTATCTTATGAATAATAACACTGATGGGATTCTGATTATTGCCCCAGTTTACCAGGCTTCTGTGCCTGGAGCCCCACAGAAATCATTAATCATGGGTCTCATGAACAATGAGCAAACTGGTATATTCTATAACCACATCACCAGGTTACCACATGACAGTTATCACAAAATATAATACAGAAATCAGCCAATAAGAAAAAAGCCTCAACAAGGCAAAACATTACAAGACAAGCTTCAATAAATCTTTCCCCCATATTGCACCTGGAAGTTCCCCTTCTTTGCTATCTGAAGCTATGCTAATTATAGGATTCCTATACATAATGCCCACTTAAGTGGGCTTTTTTCTATATGCATTCTGGATAGTTGCATGCACGGTTCCACCAAGACTTTAGGACCTCTCCATGTTAGCAAACTCCTGATATAATCTTAAAATTTACTTCTCATGTAATCAGCACCATTTACTTTACAACAATCTCTGTCTTGCTTTGCTAGGCTTCTGATTCCTTGGCCCATCTAGTGAGTGTGTAAATCTCATTAACATGCTTTTGCTTAGATTGGAGACTATATGATCCTGAATTCTTTCACAGGTGATGCCATGAGGCATACCTAATATCTCAATAGCACTTAAAAATGCTTTTTATTTTCAAAATGCATGCAAAGATAGTTTTCAACATTCACCCTTGCAAAACCTTGTGTTTCAAATTTTTCTCTCTTCCTTCCTTCCCTCTCCTAGATAGCAACTAATTCAATATGTATTAAACATGTACAATTCTTCTATAAATACTTCCATATTTATCATGCTGCACAAGAAAAATCAGGTCAAAAAGGGGAAAATGAGAAAAAAACAAGCAAACAACAACCAAAAAAAGAAAAAAAACTATGTTGTGATCCACATTCAGTTTACATAGTCCTCTCTCTGGGTATAGATGGCTCTCTCCATCATAATCTAGTAGAACTGGCTTGAATCATCTCATTGTTGAAAAGACCCACGTTGTCAGATTTGATCATCTTGCTGTACAGCACTTTTCATTATATTTTGATTTGATCCACTGCCTGCTCCACCCACTTTGTTATTTCTTCAAGATATAAAATATTCTTTTCTTCTATGACTGTATATTTATAGACTTTAATGACCAACCATGCAAAAGAAGTATGGAAAAGTACTGAATCTCATTGGTTGGCATATGATGCACAAGCTAAAAGAGGCAAAAATGACATGTCAGCAGGGTCAGGAGTTAGGTGAAACAAGAAATATTTTGACTTATCACCAGATGGCACTTGCTCTTGAATAAGAGATGTCTGGAGAAACAAAAATAATTAAGTCATTCCTGCCATGCTGGGCTTGATCACCATGACAAGGAAAAACAAGGTAGCAGAGCCTTTCTATGATTCAACAAATGAACTTAGATTCTGCAGTTCACATTTTTGCACCCTATTATATAGAACTTATAATCACTGCTCCTGTGGAATCACATCAATTGATTGATAATGATTTGAATATAGTTGGGGTCCAAATAAATTATTTCTCACAGAAAGTTCCATTGCCAATTATATATTGAGCAGTGACTGTGGAATAAAAAGCTTCAAAATTAAAAAAAAACCCAAAACCTTTTGCTATTCTCTTCCCACCTACCTTCAACTTTTATCTTTTCATTTTTTGAATACAATACTATACTATGTATTTTCCTTGCCTTGATTATTTTTGTGACATTATTTGATATGATATATTGTGTGCTATGTGATACACTTGAAGGTCAGTAGAGTGAAAAATGTGAAATGTAAATCTTTGTTTGCAACTGATTCCTGTGTCAAGGAATGGGAGGATTTGTTTATAAGAAAAAATGAATGGGGCAAGGTTGATTGGTCTATCTGTGTCAGTTAGAGCCAAGAACCATGGAATGAGAGTGGGGCCAAAAAATAGGAAAAGTGGATCTAAAAATTTACCTGATATGGAGAAAATAGCCATCTATCTAAAAATACATGTAGCATGCTTCTCTAACCATTGTTCTTCTATCAAATAATTAAAAGGCGATACTTATTTTCAATGTATGGTAGAAGAGGCACCATGTACTAGTGGTTAGAGAGCTTGGATTGAAATTAAGAAAACCTGGGTTTAAAAACTTACTTCTGACATTTGATTAGCTTTGTGATGGTAGGCAATCAATAGCCTTCTCAGTGTCTCAAGCACTTACCTACTTAGTCACTCAATTGCACAAGCATCTATTAAATAACTACTTTATGCAAAAGATTGCAGCTACAATAGTAGGCAAGATTAATCATGGAAAGAGAATTAAGATGGAAAGAAAAGAAATCCTAATAATATCCCTGCCTTCATGAAACTCATGTGCTACTGTTGATATGCTAACACATATCTTCCAAAATAGTATATTGGATGTTTCCAGTTGGCACTATGAAGGCTCAGGGAATGATTAAAAGGCTGTTCATGATTTAATGGGATTGCAAAACATTGGAGGAATTTGTCAAGAGAAATTGTAGAACATTTTTGGAGATCTTTAAAAGTGCTCCAGATTTTTCATTGTTTGAATGGCTTAGTGTGGTATCTTTCAAGGTGGACTTAAGGACTTGGTAAAAATCTTTTTTGGAGTCATCAGTTGCAATTTAACAAATCTGCCATGTTCTGTCTTAGGTTGTAAGATAATGACAAAGTAATACACAAATTCAATACAAAAGTGGGAGAATTGTTGATTTCATTAATGACTTAGACTATATAGCTGTACCAAGTGAGTTCAAAGCTCATGTAAATGCACAGAATCTCTGAGTTGGAAGGGATGTAGATTCAATCTGGGAACCAGAAATGATCACTTAACAAGTGGACATTGGGCCTTTGTTTGAAAATCTTTACTTTCTTCCACAAAATGATTAATATGGAAATATATATTTACATGATTGCATATCTTTAGTCTCTATCAAGTTATTTATTATCTATTGGATATTGAATGGAGCAAGGGGAAAGTTAGAATTTGGAACATAAAACTTAAAAATTTAATGTTAAAATAGTTTTAAATATAATTGAGAAAAATAAAATATTAACAAAAATTGTCTTGCATTTTTGTATTGCTGGAAATAGCTAAGTCATTCACAGTGGATTGTTATACAATATTCCTGTAACTGTGTACAATGCTCTGGTTCTGCTCATTTACTTTGCATCAGTTCATTAAATCTTTCCAGATTTTTCTGAAAGCATCCTGTTCATCATTTATGATGTTAATATAATACCTCATTTCAATCATATACTATGATTTGTTTGACCATTCTCCAATCGATGAGCATCACCTCAACTTCCAATTCTTTGTCACCACAAATAAAGCTGCTATAAATATTTTTGTACATATAGGTCCTTTTATTTATTTTAACCTCTTTGGGATAAAGACTTAGAATTGGTATTGCTGGATCAAAAGAATATAAAATTGTCCCTTCAGAATGGTTGGATCAGTTTAGAACTCTACCAATAGTGCCTTAGAGTCCCACTTTTTCCACTCCCCCTCAAACGATTGACATTTTCCTTTTCTGTCATATTAGCTAAACTGATAGATATGAGATGGTACCTCAGAGTTTTTAAATTTGCATTTCTCAAATCAACAGTGATTTAAAGCATTTTTTTCATGAAATTATTCTTTTTTTCATCCATAGATCAGAAAGGTGAACCATTCCACACTCCCTTAATTTGCTCATGGTATTACTGTTTCTGTTCAAATTCATTTTGTCATTGTCTTCATAAATGTTGTGAGATATAGATCTATACCTAGATTCTGCCCTACTGTTTTTCAGTTTTCCAAACAGTTTTTGTCAAATAGTGAGGGCTTGTCCTCAAATCTGGATCGTTGCATTTATCAAATACTGTGCATTGTTTATCTAATCTATTCTACTGATCTACCACTCTATTTCTTAGCCAGTGCCATATTATTTTTAATGATTGCTGCTTTGTAATACAAGTTGAGATCCAGGATAGCTAAGTCCCCTTTTTTTCCTGTTCTTCTAATTTGCTTATAATATCATTCTTTACATCTAAATCAGGAACCCATTTTGACCTTATCTTGGTATATGTTGTTAGGTGTGGGTCAGTGCCTACTTTCTTCCATAGTAGTTTTTAATTTTCCAGTAGTTTTTGTCAAATACTGAGTTCTTATCCCCAAAGCCCAGGCCTTTGGGTTTGTCAAACACTAGATTACTATAGTCATTGACTAATGTGTCTGGTGAAGCAAGAATTATTTCTTTGCCAGTACCAAATGGTTTTAAGGACGACTGCTTTATAATAAAGTTTTAGGTCAGACACAGCTAAGCCACCATTATTGGCATTTTTTTCATTAATTCCCTTGAAATTTTTGTTCTTCCAGTTGAACTTTATTATTATTTTTTATAGATCTTTAAAATAATTTCTTGGGAGTTTAATTGGTATGTCACTAGGATCATTTTTTCCCATTAAAATTCCCTTGATATTGGTAATTTTTGTTCTTCCAGATAATTTTGTTATTACTTTTTCAAACACTATACAATATTTTTGGTAGTTTGAATGATATGATACTAATTAGATTAATTTAGATAAATTTGTTATTTTCATTAGGACTGGCTTTGCCTAATCACAAACAATTTGATATTTCCCCAATTGTTTAGATGTGATTTGTTTTGCATGAAAAGCATTTTGTAATTGTATTCATATGCTTCCTGGGTGTGTCTTGGATGGTATAATTATAAGTATTTGATATTATCTAAAATTTTTTAAACAAAATTTCTATTTCCTACTGCTAGACAATTTGGGAATGTGGTGTGTGTGTGTGTGTGTGTGTGTGTGTGTGTGTGTGTGTTGTGTTTATTTTTATCTTATAACTTTGCTTATGTTGTTAATTATGTCAACTAGCTTTTTTTTTTAGGTGATTCTCTGGATTCTCCAAGTATACCATCCTATCATCCTATTTGCAAAGAGTGATAGTTTTCTTTCCTTGTCTATTTTCATTCATTCAATTTCTTGTTATTTTTTATTGCTATAATTATCATTTCAAGTGTAATACTGAATAATAGTGGTGATAAAGGACATCTTTGCTTTATCCTGGATCTTATTGAAATGATAGGTACATATATTGTTTATCATTGGTAGAATGTTTTGTTAACTATTGTTGTTACTACATCTTCTCAGTGAATGCCCCTTCTAAAACATGATACTACTATTATACGGAAGGACACATTAGATAGGGGCTCATGAACAACAATGGAAATTACACGCACTTAGACAACTTTAGAAAGCTGGGGGAAGAAGTAGTTTCTTTCCTTTAGGAAGCAAACCTGTCAGCAGCAAATGAGTTTGGAGAATGAATTGCAGAGGAAATGCTACAGGTATTTTTGCCTCTCTTTTTATCATCAGAACTTAGGATAGTACCTGGCCCATGGTAACAGTATTGATAGTAAGTACCTAAGATTGATAGTAACTCCTTAAGAAATGATGTTTCTTGATTGATTACTGAAAGAGGATTTGAGCTCATGTTCTCTGAATCTAAATACATTACATTTTATATAAAATTGTGTTCTCTTGGTAGGAGTCTTATAGAAATTTTCCCTACTGCAAGACTGTTCCCAGGCTTAAAGTGAGAGGGACAATATCCTCTCATTCAGTCATTATTGCAAGAATACCACTGAAATGTTTAAATTGTCACTCTGTTATCTGTTCTCCCTCTGTGACTGCACAATGTCCCTTTTCTCTATTACATTTGCTTGATGCATTTTATGATACTACTCAACTGAATGTTATTATCCTGGGTAAAAATGTTACCTTTTACCTCTTAGGTATCTATCTATTATTTCTTGGGTTATTTGTAATCTTGATTCTTCTAGAATTGAAGTCCTAGGATTCTCAACCATAGATTTGGGAGGGGAGTAGAAGCTAAAAAATCAAATAGGATTTGAGTCCCATAATGTATGCTTTAAGAATTTTGCCAAAGAAAAACCCCTGCTATATTGACTTTGGATATTAATTCTATAAAAGGAAAAGAACACCTCCATTTTATGCTATAGTATAATATATTTTCTTTGGGTAATCATCAGACAATAGGTTACAGGAGGTATGGTGACAATGTAGATGCCTAGAAGATCTCAGATGCCAGAGAAGTGCCACTTTGTGCTTTGAATCAGTGTACTTATGACTTCACAATGCTTTGAATAGAATGTAATACCCAAATGCTTCCCAGTTCCCTGCTTCTCTGAATTCCAAGAAAGGATCATTGCCTCAACCATAGACAAGTTCCATTGGGGTACAAGGACTTGGATAACAACTTTGTGAGGAGAAAGTATTTTTAACCCATAAATATTGAGACTTTACAGGCTTTAGAGGGATTAGCTCTCTCTATGATATTGTAACTACAGGATTCCTTCTGGAATACTTTCTTGCACTTGACTTTGTCATAGACCAAATGTATTGTCAACCTGTTTGTGGAAGAAAATTGGCAAAAATTAGACAAAAATAGGCAAAGATTTGGCAATTGATGAATAACTTATTAAGACTCTTACCTTTATTCCAAACAGCCTCTCATCATGAATCATCTGTCCTTCCTAATCACCTAATGAACATTTCAATCTGCCCCCTGGCACTGATGAAGAGCATATAGGGCTCTAGGTTCTTATTTGTATTTCTTCTTAGCTTGTACTAAAGGCCAAGGTCACACAGAAAAGAATTATCTATCCTACATTTCAAATTGAAGGGAATCTTCGAAGTCACCAAGTCCAAACTCCTCTATTTTTTTTAAGAAATGAAGAAATGTTGCTGAGACTAGTCAAGTGACTTATCCAGGGTCACAGAGGTAATCAAATTATTAGTTGAGATTTCAATACGAAAGTATCAAAGATCCTAGATTTCAAACTAGAAAGAACTTTAGAAAGTCATCAAGGTCAAAGCCTTCTTTTCTTTTTATGGATGGCTCACAAAATTCAAATGGCTTACCCAAGGTCACACAAACAACATGTATGTGTCTGAGGAAAGTTTTAAACTCAGGTCTTTTCAATACCAAGCTCATGCAATGTTTCCAGTAGAGAGATTAAAGTCTTGCTCTATTCTTTTGGGATTGGCTCACTTCCAGGATATCATGTTCAGTTTCTTTTAGGAAGGAAATTGATCATCTGGGGGACATTCATTAGTTAACAAAAATGGAGAGAATGAAACAAGATAGGAGAATCATAACCTGAAGAAGAGATGGACTTGCTCAGCTTGCTTGTTCTTTGGCAACAGAGCTCAGAAGTGGAACTGGAGGCTCAAAAGGGACTGTTTTTAAATGCAGTGGGAGGAAAGCTTCCTAACCAAGAGAACTCTCCAGAAGGGGAAAAAAAAAGCTGTCCTCACTGAAGACCTTCAAACACATGTCCAATGGCCACTTATTGAGTAGGGGTTTTTGATTCTCACCCTGGTTCTACCCCATAATCCCTGAGGTCCCTTCCAGATAAAAGATTCTGTCATTTTACATCTATTGACATGAAGGCCAGCCTTGAACTTACGTGTTGCAGCATGATTGTCCAAATTTTTTATCACATATACAATTATCACAATCAGAAAACCATTGAGAGCCAAATTTATGGATTATGCCATTTGCATCCCTGCAACCTAAAACAGAACATAAGGCAATTCTGTTCAATTGCAATTGATGCTTTTAGAATTTTTTTTTACCAAATCCTTAATGCCACTAAATCATTCTAACAATGGAAAATTTGGGCCTTTCCCCCCCTATTTCTTTTAATTTCCCCCATTTTTACAGTTAATATTTTTTCTAATTATATGTAAAGAGAGATTTCAACATTCATCTTTGTAAAATTTTGAATTTAAAATTTTTCTCTCTTCCCTACTCTCCCTTTCCAAAGATATCAAGCAGACTGTTATAGTTTATATAGATACAATCTTGTTAAATATAATGTATATTAGTCATCTTGTGAAAGAAGAATCATAACGAAAGGAAAAAAAACACAAAAAAGAAAAAAGAAATTGAAAAAGTGAAAACAGCACCCTTCAATCTGCATTCAGGCTCTTTTATTTTCGTGATTGTGGATGGCATCTTCCAACACAAGCCTTCTCCAGTTATTTAGTATCACTGCATTGCTGAAAAGAGCTAAGTCCTATCTATAATAGTTGACTGTTCCACAGTATTTCTGGGACTTTGTACAATATACTCTATGTTCTGCTCACTTCACTCAGCATCAGTTCCTGTAAGCCTTTACAGGTTTTTCTGAAATCTGTAAGATCATCATTGCTTAGAGAACAATTGTATTCCATGACATTCTTTTGTGTCATAAAAGGAATTTGGCAGGACCCCTTTGCCTGTTTTATAAACTAGTTTATATAGTATTGGAAGTATTTGTTCTTTAAATGTTTGGTAGAATTTGCTTGTAAATCCATCTGGCTTGGCAGATTTTTTCTTGGGGAGTTCATTAATAGCTTATTCAATTTCTTTTTTATTAAAAAGGTTTTTCTTTCCTTTTCTATTATTTTCTTCAATATTTATCCATTTTACTTAGACTTTCAGATATTTTGGCATATAGTTGGGCAAAATGATTCTGAATTATCATTTTAATTTCCTATCTCTTGGTGTTGAATTCACTGTTTTTATTTTTGATACTGGTAATTTGTTTTTTTTCTTTCTTTTTTTCTAATCAAATTAACCAAAGGTTTATCTATTTTGTTGGATTTTTTATAATCTCCTTCTCTTAATTTTATTTATTAGCTCAATAGTTTTCTTATGTTTATTTTTTATTAATATCTCTTTTAATTTTTAGAATTTCTAATTTAACATGTAATTGGAGATTTTTACTTTGATTTTTTTCCTCTAAAGTTTTTAGTTGCATGCCAAATTATAGATTTGCTCTTTCTCTATTTCATTTAGTTAAGCAATTGGAGATACAAAATTTCTATTCAAAATTGCTTAGCTATATTCCACAAGTTTTTGTATGTTTTCTTGTGATTGTCATTCTCTTTGATGAAATTGATTTTTTTCTGATTTATTGTTGGACCCACTCATTTTGGATTAGATTATTTAGTTTTGAATTAATTTTTAATTTATTTCCATGGCACTTTATTATATGTAATTTTCATTTCATCACGACCTGAAAAGAATCTATTTAACATTTCTGCCTTTTTGCATTTGATTATGAAATTCTTGTCCCCTAATATATACTCAATTTTTGTCCAGGGGCTTTGAATTGCAGAGAAAAAGGTATATTTCCACCTATTCTCATTCAACTTTCTCCAAAGGTCTATTACATATAACTTTTCTAAAATTCTGTTTAGTACTTTAACTTCTTTCTTGATTATTTTGTGGTAAGATTCATCTAGATCTGAGAGAGGGAGGTTAAAGTTCCCTGCTCATATAGTGTTGCGGTCTATTTCTTTCTGTGTATCACTTAACTTTTCTAAGAATTTGGATGTTATACCACTTGGTGCCTATATGTTTAGCATTGATATTACTTCATTGTCTAATTAAATCTTTTTAAAATTGTACTTTTGCTTTGTCTGAGATTAGGATTTCTACCTCTGTCTTATTTTACTTCAACTGAACCATATATATTCTGTTCCAACCTTTTTGCTTGATTCTGTGTATATCTCTGCTTCAGATGTGTTTTGTGTAAACAACATATTGAAGGATTTTGGTTTTTAATTCATTCTGCTATCCACTTTCATTTTATGAGAAAGTTCATTCCATTCACATTTACACTTATGATTACTGTGTATTTCCCTCCATCCTACTCCCCTCAGCATTTCCTCTCTCTCCTTTCACCCTGTTCCTTTCACTAGTGTTTTCCTTTCATCTCTCACCTCCTCAATCTGCCTTCCCTTCTATCAGTTCCTCTTTCCCTTTTCCTTCACTTGTCCCTTCTTCTCCCTATTAGATAAGATAAATTTCTATTCCCAACTGAGTATGTATTTTAGCCAAATCTAATGAATCAAACAATGTTTACCCACTCATTTCTTTCTCCCTACTGTAATAGGTCTTTTTCACCTCTTCATGATTTAATTTAATTTTTACCTCTTCATGATCTCCCTCACCCTTTCTTCTTCTCCAAGTATAATCCTTTTTAACCCTTTAATTTTTTATATCATCAGATCAATGTCAATTTATACTCACACCCATATAGTTCTCAAGAGTTACAAGTATTATCTTTCCATTCATGGGTGCAAACAGTTAAATGTAATTGAATAACACAGATTTTTTTTTTCTTTTTTGTTTACCTTTTTTATCCTTCCCTTGAATCTTGTATTTAAACTTTATTTTTCTGTTCAGCTTTGTTCTTTTCATCAGGAAGATCTGAAAGTCCCCTATTTCACTAAATTTCTATCTTTTCCCCTGAAAAATTATACTCAGTTTTGCTGAGTAGTTGATTCTTGGTAGTAATTCAAGCTCCTTGTCTTCCAGAATATTATAGTTCATGCCCTCTAATCCTTTAATATAGAAGCTGTTAAATCCTATGTAATCCTGACTTTGACTCTTTTGTATTTGAATTGTTTCTTTTTGACTGCCTGCAAGTATTTTCTCTTTAACCTGATAATTCTGGAATTTGACTACAATATTTCTTGGAGTTTTCCTTTTGGGATCTCCTTTAGGATGTTATTAGTATATTCTTTCAATGACTATTTTACCTTTTGGTTGTACAATATCAGGGTCATTTTCCTTAATTATTTCTTTAAAGATACTGTCCTGGTTTATTTTTTTTTTTCCATCATGGCTTTCAGGTAGTGAAATCATTCTTAACTTCTATCTCAAAGACACATTTTCCAGGCCAGTTTTTTTTTCCAGAGAGATATTTTACATTTTCTTCCATTTTTTTTTCTTTCTTTAAATTTTGTTGGACAGATTCTTGATGTCTCACACTTATTAGCTTCTACTTGGATTTTGAACCTCCATTTCCACATGGCCATTATTATTTTAATGGAGCTGTTTACTTCAGTGGAGTTTTTTCCCTTTGATCAGTCCTGTTTTTTTAAAGAACTGTTTTCTTCAATCAATTTTTTTCTTTTCTAAGTTGCAGACTCTTTTTTCATAATTGTCCTGTATAACATTTTCCCCATTCCCATTTTTCTTCTGTCTCTCTTATTGATTTTTAAAATCCTTTTTGAGCTCTACCAAAAGAACATTTGGGACTTGAGATCAATTCATAATCCCCTTTAAGGCTTCACATGTAGGCATTTTGCCATTGCTATTTTCTTCTGGATTTGTGTTTTGATCTTCCCTATTGCTAAAGTAGCTTTTTATGAGCAGAACTCATTTTAAAAAGTTGATTTCTGATCCTAAGGCACAGGAGGCACTCTCACAAGCTACTTTTGCTGGATAAGGAGTTTGAGCATTGACTTTTCCTGCTGAAGACTGAGGTGCTGGTGGCTTGTCAGGCATATTAGTGTGTGGCTAGGGTAGTCTAACCCTGCCTGTTATGCCAGAGTTCTGGGGTTCACAATCTGTCTGCTGCACTGGGGGCCTCACAGCTGGCCTACTATGCTGCAGCCTGTTGAGCCAGGGAAGGGGAATATTGGTTATTGATCTTTTCTGTGGCTAAGAACCTCCTGCTGGCTACTCAGTACTATTCCTGTTCAATGCTGTATTCTCTTTTCTCCAAGTGAGATAGAACTTTTCTGAAGTCCTTCTAAGTTATCTTAAGATGGAAAATTGTTTCATTGGATTTTTTGTGGGTTCTGTTACTCCAGAATACATTTAGAAGGTTGATTAACATTGTTTTTGAAGGAATCTGGGCAGAACTCAGGCAGCTTCCTAACCTCTCAACCATCTTGGCTCTGTCTCTCTGGACATCTGAAGAAGGTTCTACAATTTCTCTTGGCAACCTCCTTTCATGTTTCACAATAAATTCAGTCACTAATAGTCCTTAATTTTTCTCTAAGGTTTCATTGTAAAATTGGAAACATCCAATATGTGTTAACAGATCACCTGTAGAATATAAACTCCAAGAAGTCAGGAGCTTTTCTTTTTTGGGGTTTCTTTTCATCTTAATTTTCTTTCCATGATGAATTTTGACTTTGTAGCTGAAAAAATTTTTTACACAAAAGATGTTTAATATACGTTTGTTGAATTGAATAGCTAAGTAGGTAACTGCTTGAGGCACAGACAAAGTTATTGCTTTGCCCAGCATCACAAAGCTAATCAAGATCCAGATGGTTTTAATTTCAAGTCTAGGCTTCTAATCCAATAGAAATATATCATATGTAGAAAATAAGTACCGCCTCCTAATAATCTGGTAGAAAAGAGATGGTTTGGGAAGGACTTTACATATACTTTCCTATACTTGCCTATTTTCTCTATCTTAAGCACATCTGTAGATTAAATCCATTTCCCTACCTTTTGTTCACTACTCTCATTTCATGGGTCTTGGCTCTAATGGACACAGATAGACCACACAAGATTGCCCCAGACACTTTTCTTGCTAAACAAATCCTTCTGTCTCTAGAGAGAGGAAACAATTATAAACAAAGATTTACCTTGTAATTCAGCACCTGACACAAGCTCCAGGGGAGTATTTATGCATTGAGCATCACAGTATATGAAAAAGTTAGCCAAGGCAAAGAGAACACCTACTATAGTATTCTATCAAAAAAAGAGAAGAGATTAAAAAATTAGAAATGGGTAGGGAAGGTAAATAGCTATAGTTTTTTTTTTTTAAGTGCTATTACTGCTTTCCCATTTTCTTTCACACTCACTGCCCAACATACATTCCTTATCATAGCAATTAATCCTTCATTTGTAATAACAAAATCTAAAAAGGGCCACAGTAGATAAAGCACTGGACATGTAGTCAAGAAGACTTGAGTTCAATTTGGCTTCAGATACAATTGTGTGACCTATGGTAAATCATTTAGTCTGTCTGCCTTAGTTGCCTCATCTATAAAATGGGAACAATGATAGCCTACTTAGAGTTCATTAAGTCTACTACTCTCATTTTACAGACAAGAAAACTGAGGACTTTATAAGACTCTGTCTTGTTCAGAGTCCCCAAATTAATAGCTGATACATATTTCAAGCCTTTGTCATACTGAGTCCAAATACCAATTTCATTTCTGTATATTTTGCCTTCTGTGTTCATAGTCACTCATTTTTCTTTTTTTTTTTTAACTTTTTTTTTGTTGAATGTAGTTTTTATTGCATCGTGATCTGAAACAAAAGCATTTACTATTTCTGCCTTCCTGTATTTAATTTTGAGGTCTTTATGTCATCATATATGGCCAATTTTTGTATAGGTTCCATGAGGTGCTGAGAAGAAAGTATACTCCTTTCTATCACCATTCAGTTTTCTCCAAAGATCTAACATACCTAATTTTTCTAATAGTCTATTTACCTCTGTAATTTCTTATTTGCTTTGTGGTTTGATTTATCTAATTCTGAGAGTGCAAGGTTGAGATCTCCCACTATTATAGTTTTGCTGTCTATTTGTTCTTGTAACTCTCTTAAATTCTCCTTTAGGAAGTTAGATGCTATACCACTTGGTGCATATATGTTTCATATTGATATTGCTCATTGTCTATGCTACCCTTTAGCAGGATATAGTTTCCTTCTTTATTTCTTTTAATTAGATCAATTTTTGCTTTTGCTTGATCTGAGATAAGGATGGCTTCCCCTGCTTTTTTTGACTTCACCTGAAGCATAATAGATTCTGCTCCAGCCTTTTACCTTTAATCTGTATGTATCTCCCCACTTTAAGTGTGTTTCCTGTAAACAACATATGGTAGTGTTCTGACTTTTGATCCAGTCTGCTATCTGCCTCAGCTTAATGGGAGAGTTCATCCCGTTCACATTTACAGTTAAAATTACTAATTCTGTATTTCCTGCCACCATATTATCCCCAGACTGTGCTTTTTTTCTTTCCCCCCCCGACTTTTCCCTTTCCCTACTATTAAACTTATGATCCCCACCTGCATCATGAAGCCCTCCCTCTTCAGTATCCCTCCCTCCTCCCCTTAAATCCCTTTCCCTTTCTTGTACCCTTCCCTTATTACTGTTTTTCTTTTCCCTTTTCCTCTCCCACTTTTTAATGAGGTGATAGAGAATTTTCTGTAAAACAAATGTCAATTATTTTTTCTTTGAGCCAACTCTGATGAGAGGAAGATTCACACAATGTTCCTCCCCCTCTCTAAATTCCCTCATATATGATAGGTTTTCTTTGCCTCTTCATGGGATATAGTTTCCCTCCTTTTATCTCCCCTTTTCCCTTTTTTGACACTATCCTCTTTCCATTTCTACTTCCTTTTTATGTTATATCAATAAAATCAAATTATACATGTGGTCTTTATGGATATCCACAACAGAAATACAGTTCTCAAGAGTTCTTTTTACCTTTTTCTGCTTCTCTTGAGTCCTGTGGTTGGAGATAAAAATTTTTGTTTAGATCTGTTGTTTTTTTTTTCCTTAGAAACAAATGAAATTCATCTGTTTCATTAAATGTCTATCTTCTTCTATGGAAGAAAATGCTTAGCTTAGCTGGGTAGTTTATTCTTGGCTGCATTACAAGTTCTTTTGCCTTTCGGAATATCAGATTCCAGGCCCTTCCATCCTTTAATGTAGAGGCAACCAGATCTTGAGTGACTCTCATTATGGCACTTCTGTATTTGAATTGTTTTTTCCTGGCTGCTTGTAATATTTTTTCCTTAGTCTGATAGTTCTAAAATTTGACCACCATATTCCATGGAATTTTTTAAGGGTCTTTTTCATAAGGTGTTCGATGAATTCTTTCAATGTCTATTTTATCTTTTGGTTCTATTACCTCTGCACAGTTCTCTTTGATGATTTCCTCTAAAATAGTATCTAGGCTCTTTTTTTCATCAAAAATTTTTGGAAGTCCAATAATCCTCAGATTATCTCTCCTAGATCTATTTTCCAGGTCTGTTGTTTTTCCAAGTAGATATTTAATGTTTCTTTCTATTTTTTTTTTCACTTTTTTGGTTTTGCTTGACTTATTCTTGGTGTCTCAATGAATCATTCATTTCTATTCAGTTCTGGTTTTTAATGAGTTATTTTCTTCATTAGCTTTTTACCTCTTTTGTAATTGAGTTTTTAAAAATTTTATAATTATAATTCTAATTTTTGACAGTATATATGCATGAGTAATTTTTTATAACATTATCCCTTATATTCATTTTTCCAAATTTTCCCCTCCCTCCCTTTACTCCCTCCCCTAGATGACAGGCAATCCCATACATTTTACATGTGTTACAGTATTACCTAGATACAATATATGTGTGTAAATCCAATTTTCTTGTTGCACGTTAAGTATTGGATTCTGAAGGTATAAGTAACCTGGCTAGATAGACAGTCATGCTAACAGTTTACATTCAATTCCCAGTGTTCCTTCTCTGGGTCTAGTTGTTTCTTTCCATCATTGATCAACTCGAAGTGAGTTGGATCTTCTTTATGTTGAAGATATCCACTTCCATCAGAATATATCTTCATACCGTATTGTTGTTGAAGTGTATAGTGATCTTCTGGTTCTGCTCATTTCACTCAGCATCAGTTCATGTAAGTCTCTCCAAGCTTCTCTGTATTCATCCTGCTGGTCATTTCTTACAGAGCAATAATATTCCATAACATTCATATACCATAATTTACCCAACCATTCTCCAATTGATGGACATCCATTCATCTTCCAGTTTCTAGCCACTACGAAAAGAGCTACCACAAATATTTTGGCACATACAGGTCCCTTTCCACTCTTTAGTATTTCTTTGTGATATAAGCCCAGTAGTAGCACTGCTGGATCAAAGGGTATGCACAGTTTGATAACTTTTTGGGCATAGTTCCAAATTGCTCTCCAGAATGGCCGGATTCTTTCACAACTCCACCAACAATGTATGAGTGTCCCAGTTTTCCCACATCCCTTCCAACATTCATCATTATTTGTCCTGTCATCTTAGCCAATCTGACAGGTGTGTAGTGGTATCTCAAAGTTGTCTTAATTTGCATTTCTCTCATCAGTAGTGATTTAGAACACTCTTTCATATGAGTGGATATAGTTTCAATTTTATCATCTGAGAATTGTCTGTTCATATCCTTTGACCATTTATCAATTGGAGAATGGTTTGATTTCTTATATATTAGGGTCAGTTCTCTATATATTTTGGAAATGAGACCTTTATCAGAACCTTTAACTGTAAAAATATTCTCCCAATTTGTTACTTCCCTTCTAATCTTGTTTGTATTAGTATTGTTTGTACAGAAACTTTTTAGTTTGATGTAATCAAAATCTTCTATTTTGTGATCAATAATGATCTCTAGTTCTCCTCTGGTCATAAATTCCTTCCTCTTCCATAGGTCTGAGAAGTAGACTATCCTCTGTTCCTTTAATCTATTTATGATCTCATTCTTTATGCCTAAATCATGGACCCATTTTGATCTTATCTTGGTATATGGTGTTAAGTGTGGATCCATATCTAATTTCTGCCATACTAATTTCCAGTTTTCCCAACACTTTTTTTCAAATAATGAATTTTTATCCCAAATGTTTGTATCTTTGGGTTTGTCAAACACTAGATTGCTATAGTTGTACCCTTTTTTGTCCTTTGTACTTAATCTGTTCCACTGATCAACTGGTCTATTTCTTAGCCAATACCAAATGGTTTTGGTGACCGCTGCTATATAATGTTGCTTTAGATCAGGTAAAGCTAGACCACCTTCGTCTGACTTTTTTTTCATTTATTCCCTTGAAATTCTCGACCTTTTATTCTTCCATATGAATTTTGTTGTTATTTTTTCCAGGTCATTAAAATAGTTTCTGGGAGTCTGATTGGTATAGCACTAAATAAATAGATTATTTTGGGGAGTATTGTCATCTCTATTATATTCGCTTGGCCTATCCACAAGCACTGAATATCTTTCCAATTGGAATTTTTGTGGCAAGTGTTTTGTAATTTTGCTCATATAATTCCTGAGTTTTCTTTGGTAGATGGATTCCCAAATATTTTATACTCTTGACATTTGTTTGGAATGGAATTTCTCTTTGTATCTCTTGCTGTTGCATTTTGTTGGTGATGTATAAAATGCTGAGGATTTATGTGGATTTATTTTGTATCCAGCAACTTTGCTAAAATTGTGAATTATTTCTAATAACTTTTTATTAGAATCCCTGGGGTTTTCTAAGTATACCATCATATCTGCAAAGAGTGACAGTTTGATTTCCTCATTACCTACTCTTATTCCTTTAATCTCTTTCTTGACTCTTATTGCCGAAGCTAGCATTTCTAATACAATATTGAATAGTAATGGTGATAGTGGGCAACCTTGTTTCACTCTGGATCTTACTGGGAAAGGTTTCAGTTTATCTCCATTATATATTATGCTCACTGACTGTCTTAAATATATGCTCCTGACTATTCTAAGGAATAGTCCATTTATTCCTATACTCTCAAGTGTTTTTACTAGGAATGGATGTTGTATTTTATCAAGTGCTTTTTCTGCATCTATTGAGATGATCATATGGTTTTTATTAATTTGATTATTAATATGGTCAATTATACTAATAGTTTTCCTAATATTAAACCAGCCCTGCATTCCTGGTATAAATCCTACTTGATCATAGTGTATTATCCTGGGGATGATTTTCTGAAGTCTTTTTGCTAATATCTTATTTAAGATTTTAGCATCAATATTCATTAAGGAAATTGGTCTATAGTTTTCTTTCTCAGTTTTCTATCTACTTGGTTTAGGTATCAGTACCATTTCTGTGTCATAAAAGGAATTTGGTAGGACTCCTTCATCCCCTATTCTTTCAAATAGTTTATATAACATTGGGGCTAATTGTTCTTTAAATGTTTGGTAGAATTCACATGTGAATCCATCTGGTCCTGGGGATTTTTTCCTAGGGAGTTGATTAAAGCTTGTTCTATTTGTTTTTCTGAAATGGGACTATTTAAGCAATTTATCTCCTCCTCTGTTAACTTAGGAAGCCTATATTTTTGGAAGTAGTTATCCATTTCACTTAAGTAATCAAATTTATTGGCATAAAGTTGGGCAAAGCATCTCATTATTTCTCTAATTTCCTCTTCATTGGTGGAAAGATCCCCCTTTTTATTTGTAAGACTATCAATTTGATTTTCCTCTTTCCTTTTACTGATCAGATTTACCAAAGGTTTATCTATTTTATGGGCTGTTCCATAAAACCAACTCTTGGTTTTATTTATTAATTCAGTAGTTTTTTTTACTTTCAATATTATTGATTTCTCCTTTTAATTTTAGTATTTCAAGTTTAGTTTTTGGTTAGGGGTTTTTAATTTGTTTTTTTTTAGCTTTTTAAGTTGCAGGCCCAATTCATTAATTTTCTCTTTCTCTATTTTGTTCAAATAAGCCTCTAAAGATATAAAATTTTCCCTTATTACCACTTTAGCTGCATCCCATATATTTTGGTATGATGTCTCATTGTTGTCATTATCTTGGGTGAAATTATTAATTGTTTCTATAATTTGGTGTTTCACCCAGTCATTCTTTAAGATGATATTATTCAGTTTCCAATTACTTTTTGGTCTATTTACCCCTAACTTCTTATTGAATGCAGTTTTTATTGCATTGTGATATTGAGAAGAAGACATTTATTATTTCTGCCTTCCTGCATTTAATTTTGAGATCTTTATGTCCTAATATATGGCCAATTTTTGTATAGGTTCCATGAAGTGCTGAGAAGAAAGTATACTCCTTTCTCCTATTGAGTTTTTAAATGAGTTGTTTTGCTCTGTGGAATTTTTTTCCGTTTCACTAATATATTTTTTTTTTTTTTTAAGCGAGTTATTTTCTTTTTCTAATTCACAAATCCTGCTTTCCTGGGACTTTTTTTTTTTACCTTTTCCAATTCACAAATTCTGTTTCCCTGCACTTCCTGAGAGTTTTTTACCTTTTCCAATTCACATTTCAGGAAGTTGTTACTCTCTTGCATAGCTTCTCTTTCCTTTCCCCATTTTTCTTCTAGCTCTCTTTTAAGGTTTTTAATAGTCTCTTCTAGGAGAGCTTTTTGTGTTGGGGACCAACAATTGTCTGGAGACTGTCTGCTATTAGTCTCCTCGGGATTGAAAACCTGCTCTCTTTCTTATAGAAGCTATCCATGTCCTTTTGATTTTTTTACTCATTTTTTAAAAAGCCTGTAGGGTCTGTCTTCAGGAGGTTACTTGCTTCCTCTGCAGAACAGGGATAGGTGTATAGACTGCCTGCCAACCGATTATAAAGACTGGCCAGGTACTGGAGTGCTCTAGGAAATACTTCCCCAATGGAAGTGACTCTGGCCTGTAAGGCGGAGCTGAGAGGGGTGCCCTGCAAAGAATCCTGCTGTGAAGATTAACGATTGCCCTGAGGCAAGAGGCTTAGCAGTGGAAGTGTCATTATCCCAAGCCAAAGCCCACTGTGGGGCTATGGGTATTAGCAGTTGCCCAGTGAATAGTCCTGCAAGGCACTGGATGTGGCCCTGCCCAAGGAAGCACAGTCATGCTGGGGAAGTTCTATTACCCTAGGCTGAGTCCCACACTGTGCAGATTAGAGGCTGTCCTGGGCTGCACCCCACTGCCATGTATATTTGCAACTGTCCTGGCCATGCTGCAGAATGCAGCTGCACAGTTGTGCTGGTCTACGTTGAGTCACTTCCAGTTTGGGATGGGTACAGCCAAATCCTGTTAGGTTCTGGCATTTTTAGAGTACTCTATACCTCTGGCTCTAATCTCTCTGCTGGTCCACTGCTTTATAATCAAGGCAAAGCAATCAGCCTATGGCAGAGTCATCTCTGCTACTTTTCTAGCCACAAAGGCTACCCCATCCCTGCTCAGCTCAGGACGCCAGTCTTTCCTATCTCCCTGCCTGCACTGGTCTGTTCCTGCCCCTCAGGACAAACCTGCTCTGGTGGTTCTACAGATTATCTTCGGCTAGTAAGTTGTTGTACCTTTAATCTTTGTGACTTTCACCAGTCAGGTGCTATTTTTGAAGTTGAATTCAAAGATTGGTCGTGAGGGCATGAGAGTAGCTCAGAAAGTCATGTGTGTCTTCTCTGCCATCTTGGCTCTGCCCCCTAGTCACTCATTTTTCTGATAAAAGGAGACAAATAGCATGTGGTCTGGGCAAGTCATTTTTTGCCTCTGCTTGCCTCAGTTTCCTATATTGTAAAATCTCTATTTTAGCACCTACTTCCCAGGGCAGTTGTGAAGATCAATGAGATTAAAAATTGTAAAGCACCTAGCACAGTGCCTGGCACATAGTCAATATAAGAACTTCGTGATTTGTAGACCTATTCCATGTCCACTACATCCTACTGCCTCTGTATAGGGAGACCATGAGGAAATTTGCCAACTAGTCCTGTTGAGGACTTGACAACTTTCAGGAGAAACCTAAATCCCTATCTCACAAAAACTCCTCTTCAAAGATGAACCCTGTCACTTACCATTGTGTCTTAGCAGCCTTTGTCTTCCAAAAGACTGTTGTTCCTGAAGAAAAAAAAAGAATATATATATATATATACATATATATATGTATATGTATAAATAGTAGGTAGAAATTACAATGATTTTGCAATAATTGCCAAGAGAAAATGGAACATGTCAAAAAATAACAAATACTATAGTATTAATCTGATAGATAAGATTGAATGTAGACATAGAAAGTGAAGTTAAGGAGTGGTGGATGGTAGCTAGGAGGCTATGGAGATGGTTCAAGTAGCTTCATATTTAATGTAACATAAGTCAAAAATCTGTTCCTGCAAAACTGCCTAAGTTAGGGACTCAGAAGATGGCCTGATGCCTTCTCTCTATCACTTTTTAACCTTATTCCTAGGTTTATTTGCTAGCCAATCAGGGAGCATTATGGGAGTTGATGGAAAGTCTTGTTGCCCTAGCCTCCACACAGCTGCTGTGGGATTGTGTTGAATAGAATCATGACTTTTGTGGATAGAAATGAGGGAAGTCATGAGTTTCAAACCAGCAGAAGTGTTCATGAGGAGGCTGGACAGTGTGGGATGTTGCAGAGGCCATTCCTGAATGAGTTTAGTAGTTGAATTTTATATTATCCTTGGAATACTTTCCATGGATTCATTCCATCTCTAGCTCTAAATACCATTTTGCTGAGTGGTCAGATGAACATAATGAAGGGGAGGAGAAAGTAGAAAAGGACCAATCATCATGGGTGAAGTTGAAAAGAAATACTTAATGCTGAATGTCAAAAGAATCCCTATAGTTTGAGCTGTCTAGGAGTGGAAGAGCTGCCTAGACAGGTGGTGTAGGCTCCCTTTTTGGAGGTCATCAAGGAGAGCCTGAACTACCACTTGCTGATTTGTTATAGTGAGAATCCCTTCTTTTTACGTGGGAGACCTCCTGGTCCCTGAAGTCACTTCCAACTTCCATGGAATTCTGATTTTTCGCTTACACAGCCACCATCCCAGTCTGGGCCCTGCTTATCTTTCACCTGGTTTATTATAACAGAGCCTCCTAATTAGTCTTCTTATCTCTAATCTCTCCATCTACTGTGGTCTTAACATTGCTGCCAAGAAATAGCCTTCCTAAGGAGATTTTTAGAAATCTGCCGCAAGTCTCCCTTTCCCAGGATTAAAACAAGCTTCCTGGAGTATTGAGCTCACCACATCCTGCCACTTTCTTAGACACTGCCACACAGAGCTGGCCCTCCCCTGCTATGTCCTTCCACTGCTCAAGGTTACTTTGTGCATAACTCTGCTGGGAAATGTTTAACAGTTGGCTTTCCAGGATGAACAAAGTTACCCCAGCACTTCTGAAGTTTAATTTGCCTAATTAATATTTTTCTGTCTTCTTCTTAAGTCTTAGCAATGAACAAAACAATAAATCAAGGCCTGATCTGTAGTATTTACCAAATTCCCAGGGTAAATGTTCACATTGAATATTTAACATCTGGATCTTAGCAGTGGTTCACCTTCACTTGAGGACAATCTTCATTGTATTTATGGGTCTTATTGGCAATATTTGTCTGACTGTACAACTACATGACAATGGTAACTGCTGAGTGATGGGCAGTTTGTTTATTTGTACCATAAAGATTTTGAAGGATATTATGATTCAGTACCAGGGCTAGCAGTCAGTCAGCTATTACTGACTAACCATGTATAAATTTGTTCTGTAACTTCACTTTAATTATCTGAGACTCAGTTTCCTCCTCTGTAAAACAGGGTGAAAATATTTGCCTAACCACAATTTGGTTATGGGATGATGCATATTAAATCATTTGGAAAATGATTTATTTGAAAAATAATTTGAGGTATTTGGGTCCTTCTTTCTTTTCTCTCCCCATCTGGTTTCAAAGAAAAGAAAGGCTTGGGTCACGTTCTTGCTTCTAATAATATCAAATTTTTCCATTTCTATGACTTCTTTATGGGTGTCATAAATGGTAGCAAGGCCCAGAAAAAAAATTCAGAAAATTCATCTTGAATTTCATGAAGTTCATGAAGTACCCAAAAGCAAATTTAATAGCATTTTAGTTTGTGGCCTGAAGAGGAAAATTCCCCCAAACTCCTGGAGCTTTAGTTGGGGTTGGCTCCTCAGAGTCAGGGAGACTACATACTGGAAGAGAGATTGAGCCAGGAAGATGGAAGCTGAATATAACTGGGACCCTCTTTCCAACCCCCAAACTGTATATCTATCTGAAAGTGAACCAGCTTTCGATTCAACTGGCTGGGAATAATGTTGGGTTTATTTTTTTTCTGCATCATTTTTTTCAGTTGGGGTTTGATGTTTCCATTATATAGTCTTTCCAGGATTTGGGTGATAGATTGGATGTTGGCATGAGATGTGGAAATAGGACAAAAGGATTCAGTTGTATACCCTAAGGGCAGATGAGTAATCTCATCATTCAGAGAAATCCAAAAGTCAACAACAGAACATGTAGTTAAACAACAAACATTGGGGATAGTGGGCAGTAGATTGCCTCAGGATACTACATCTTACTGTTGGTGCCTTCTGTCAGTTACCTAGATTCTACCCAGACTCCTACCCTGTTGGTACTTCCAGTCATTTATCTGCTTGTCATTGGTTCTTGACACATTGAACTTTCTGGATCCCATAGCCTCTCTCCCTGTGCTCTGTAGTTCAATTCCTCAACCAATTTTTATTTATTTTCATTTTTGAGACTAGGTCTCTCTATTATACTCAGACTGGGTAGTATGCAGCAGCCACTCATGGGCTTGATCCTATACTTGATGGGAATAGAAGTTTTGACCTATTTTATTTCCCATCCTGGTGCCCCCTCACTCCCAAGACCTCTAAACTGATGCTGGGCTCCCAATCAGCCTTAGCCCAATTGCACCTGAGAACTCTCAAGCTCAAGCAATTCACCAGCCTCCATCACTCCAGTAGCAGGTGTGCCTCATCATACCTAGTTCCCCTTTCAACTCAATGAATTTCTAAGTCAAGAATAGGACCATTTATGCCCAGTGCCTCCTTATTGAGAAGTTCCAGACATTTCTTTATTGACTTTCAGCTGCCAGCACTATCTTCTAGCAAGGATTTAGAAGAATGGCTTCTTGTTGGGGGAATCCATCTTTTTGTGAAGTTCCATGAAAGGGAGCTCTTAGCCCCATTCATCCTGTTTAGCTATTTCCTTTTTTTCCCTGTTCAAAAAAAATTCAGCAGGGCAAAACATGCACAATTGTAATGGGGAACATAGACCCACTCCCCAGAAATAGTGATGGCTGACACATGGAAATGATATATGCTAGACAAAAGTTTTCTGGCCCACTTGGTCTGAGAGGAAAGTTCTAGAAAGTCAGCATCCCAGCCCTATGACCCCCAAGGATAATAATAGAGTTTTTAGGAACACCTGGCTAAATAGGACATTTGCTTGCCCCCTAGAGTTCAGAGAAGAATTCAAGGACAATATTCCTGTACCCTTTTCTCCTGTGTAAGATGTGGGAAGGATATTGATTTTAATTTGCTTAGTGACATCTTCCTTTGAAAAAGAGCACGAATATTACTCCTACACCTGGATAGTACAGCTATTTCCACCCTCATTTCTATCCAAATATGCTATGACAATGAATTATTCAGGCAGCAGAGCCCCATATGGGGAAAAAGGTATTTTTATTTAGCTTCTCTTAAAAATGTTTCCCTTCCAGAGTAGTTCAAACCCTTAAAGTATTACTAGAACACTTAAGGTTCGCATAGGTCTCTGAGATGTTAAATGAAGTGGGTATTGCTTATTTAGGAGCCCCAAAGTATATTTTTCTTTTGATGGAAATCCAAACGCATTATAGGTCTGGAAGGGATCTATAAATCACTGTGAAAGTCTTATACTAATGGCAGTTTTTAGTTTCGTTTGATTGTAAGGAAACCATTGTTAGAGCATTTTGCATTTTTCAATATCTATTTACTAGATCTTTTGCATTTTATGTGGGATGAAATAAAGACTGATCTCTTCCCATATCCATTCGGCTTTTATCAGAATGTCATTACACTCATTTAGGGAGACCCAGACATTAACTCTATACAACCTAATTTGGATATTTTATCCGAGGAAATCCCAAGTGGAGACAATGATCAAAAGAGAAAATGAGCCTTTTAGTCAGGCTTTAAAATTGAACTTCCTTTTTTTATGCCCAGAGTAAAAGGAGAAAAGGCAGAATCTAGCTATGGGTTATAATGGCAGCAATGATAGAGAAGCTGAAAGGCTTACTTAGTTTGAGGTGAGAAAGAAAATAATGACGTGGGTTTTAGACATGGTGGATGTTCCAGGTCTGCTATTCAGGGGAGAGTCAAAGGTAGGGATAAATCTGACTTGTATCTGCTTAAATAATAGTTACTTTTGTTAAATCCTTGTGATGCATTTGTATGCCATGATTCTTCTTCTCTTCCTGAGAAGGTCATAAGATCACAGAGCTAGAGCTGAAAGGCACCTCAAAGGCTATCTAGTCCAACTCTTTAATTTTATAACTAAGAAAACTGGGAGCTGAAGAGGGCCCCTGTAAAAAGGCCACATAGAGGAAGAATCTTGAATCCAGCTTTTTAAGCAGCACCACAAGAAATCTGCCTTTATTGAGGCTAATGTTCCTGCCCCCTCTGATTTTAGTAGCATACAGGTATATTCTGACCAACATGGGGGCCCAAAGTAGGCAACTTTGTAGGGAAGAGGGGATAGAATACTCCCTAAAGTCCCCATTTCTCTTTATAGAGAAGGGAGCCTCCAGCTTAATATTTGACCTTAAAAATGTTCCCTCCTTCTACCCCTCCTCTTCTTCCTCCTCTAGGATATTATTAATGCATTTTTTTCAGTTATCTAATTCTGTGGCCCCAAATGAGGTTTTCTTGGCAGAAATTCTGGAATAGTTTGCCATTTCCTTCTCCAGTTCATTTATAAATGAGGAAACTGAGGGAAATACAGTTGTGACTTGCCTAGGATCATACCACTAGTAAATTTCTGAGGCTGGATTTGAACTCAGGAAGATGAATCTTTCTGATTCCAAGGCTGGTCCTCTATCCATTTCCCCTCCTAAGTGCAATATTTATATAGTACTTATCATGTGCCAGGCACAGTGCTAACTAAGCACTTTGAAATTATATCACTTATTCCTTACAACCATTCTGGGAGGCAAGTATTATTATTATTCTCATTTTACAGATGAGGAAACTAAAGCAAACAGAACTTGAGTGACTTGTCCAGGCTCACCTAGTTTTCATACCATAATAATTAAATTTAGTAATTTTGGGGCACATATTTAATCTCCTGAGTATTACTTTGATATATAGCTTACTTAGTGGGAGACAAGTTGAGTAAGTGTTGGTTCTATACAAGACAACAAATTAGTGAGATTATCTTGTGTACTAAAACAAGGAGATTTTTTCAGGGGTTTTTAACCTTAGCAGGGACTAAGATGGCTCACATTTGCAAGTTGAGGGTAGGCAGTAGGAAATGTGAAGAGACACTGAATTGAGAATCCCACCTTATCTTGATAGTTTTGGAAAAGAACAATAATATAGCTAGCATTGTATATAATAACATTATATGTAATAATATAATAATATGTATTATTATTTTAATACATAAGCACTATATATGTTTATGTAATAGCTAGCATTTGCATAGAAGTTTGTTTCCAAAGTGAGTTACATGAATTATTTCATGTGATCCTCATAATAATTCTGGGAGATGGGGACTATTATTATCCTCTTATTATGGAAAATTGAGCTCAATGACCTGCCCAAAGTCACACAACTAGGAAGTGCCTGAAGCATAATTTGAACATAAGTTTTCCTTACTCTAGGTTCTACTCTTTATCCACTGTGCCTTTGGTTGTTTGCTCATTTCCAGAAATTCATGGCTGTATTTTGATTCATTCCACTTATCAAAAATTGTTAAGTCTACAAATTCTATCAGCACAATGACTTCTTTTTCTTGAGTAAATTTTATCTCTATTCATCATTTCATGGAGAAATAGATTATTCACCAGAAGAAAACCTTAAATTCACTTCATCTGATGCTATAATTTTTATTGGGTTCCTCCAATGAATAGCAGAACTGCCCTTCCCTGGAAGGGCTGTGTCCATGATTTTAGTTTCTATTTATTATCTCTTTTTACATTCTTGTTGCTACAATTTGTTCTGGCTGCTTGTTGAGATTTCTGAAAGTCTACAACAGGAGATTTGCTATCTTCTCAGTTTGTTCCAGTTAAAATTGTGATACTTTGCAATTCTCCTTCACATCCAGATTGGCATTTGCCCCTCTGACAAGTAATAAAAAGTGTGTTCCTGCTGAGGAAACTAGCAAGGCTGAAAAATGCAGAACTAGCCAAATATCCCTTGATATCTTTTTAGACGGTTCTGAGTTCATGGGACCTTAGAATCGTGGTTCTAAATCATGGGCTTTTGCATTCGCTGAATCACAGGACCAGAAAGGGATGACTAGAGAGAGCAAAGAGGGAAAATGAAGTAGTTGAATCAGGATCAGGACAAGTACTTGAAAGGTAGTTTAAAGGAGGGGTTTTTTATGGTTTTATGGACTCTTGTGAAGTCTATGAATTCCATCTTAGAAATATGTTTTTGAATTAATGAAGTACAAAGGATTGATTACAAAGAAAATCAATTATAAATCAATTATATTTATGTTTAATTGGGATGTGTATATAATTATTTAATTGGTATATGTTTACATAAATATATAATATATATTTATATATGCTGTCTAAAAATGGCAATATAAATATTACATATAAATAAAATATATTATATGAAATATATATTTTGTATGTTATAAATTTATATACCAATTATCTTGAAACCAATTATTCCTGACTTTGAGTCCAGTCTCAGACTAGTTGTATCATCTGTGGCAAGTCACTTAGCCCTGTTTACTTCAGGTTCCTCATTTGTAAAATGAGCTGGAGAGGAAAATGGTGGACTATTCCAATGTCTTTGCCAAGAAAACTCCAAATAGAGATCAAAAAGAGTCTGAACTAACTGCAAAACAATAACAAATATTGTTAATAAAAATTATATATTTGTAATTCATCAATTATACAAGTATTTAATTTTATAAATTATATATAATGATGCAATTCTATATAATTATGTAGAAATATTTTATAAATATATGTGTGTGTGTGTGTGTGTGTGTGTGTGTGTGTGTGTGTATTTTACAAACAAGTTCATGGACCTCATGTTAAGAATCCCTACCTTAAAGGAAGTTAAGACTTTTGTTTGATGTTTTTAAATAGATTTTAAATTTTTGTTCACGTTTTCTTCTTTCATCATTTTCATTTCCTCATGAAGCCCACCTCCCCTGATGCTATATTTTGTAACAAATAACAACAATATTCAAAAATAGAAGAAAAATAGAAAGCAGTTTATTCAAACTAGCCAATTTATCAACTGAGCTGATAGTATCTGTAATACCTCAATATTCCTCATGTTGATGAATGATGGAAGGGAAAGATATATTTTCCCATCTATTCTTCTACATTCAATAATGGACAATGGGAAAAGAGTTTAAAATTTATTGGAAATTAAATAATCCTAAAAAATAAGTGAGTCAAAAAGTACAAATCATAGAAACAATTGACAATTTCATTAAAGAAAAGGACAATGAAACAATATACCAAAATTTGTTGGATATAGCCAAAGTGGTATTTAGTGGAAAACTTATATTTCTAATTTCTTACATCAATAAAATAGAGAAAGAGCAGATCAACAAATTGGGCATGCAATTAAAGAAATAGAAAAAAGTACAAATTAAAATTCCTCAATTACACACCAAATTGGAAATCCAGAAAATCAAAGGACAGATTAACAAAACTAAAAGCAAGAAACCAAAAAACTAATAAATTAAACTAAAAACTGTTTTTTAATGAAAAAAACAATAAAATAAACTATTGATTAATTTGCTTTTTAAAAGGAGAGGAAAAAAATCAAATTACTAGTATCAAAAATGAAAGGGGTGGATTCACCACCAGTGAAGAGAAAATTAAGACAATTGTTAAGAGCTCTTTTGCATAATTATATGCCAGAAAAGTTGACAATCTAAATGAAATTGATGAATATCTACAAAAATATAAATTACCTAGATTGACAAAAGAAGAAATAAAATACCTAAATATCCCAAACTTAGAAAAAGAATTTGAACAAACCATCACTGATCTTCCCAATAAAAAAATCTCCAGAACCAGATGGATTCACAAGTGTATAATACCAAACATTTAAGGAACAATTAATTCCAATACTATATAAACTTTGGAAAAAAAACAGGCAAAGAAAAAGTCCTATAAAATTCCTTTTATGACACAAATATTGTCCTGATACCTAAACCAAGAAGAATCAAAAAAAAGAAAATTATAGACCAATTTTCCTAATGAATATTGATGACAATATTTTAAATAAAATATTAACAAAGGGATTACAAGAATTTATCACCAGTATTATATACTATGACCAGGTGAAATTTATGTTGCAAATGAAGGACTGGCTCAACATTAAGAAAATTATCAGCATAACTTACTATATCAATAACAAAGCCCACAGGAATCATAAAGACTCAATAGATACAGAAATATACAGCAACCCTTTCTATTCTTAAATAGAAAGCACCAGAATAAATGGAGCTTACTTTAAAATGATAAGTACTGTCTATCTCAAACTACCAGCAAACACAACTGCCAACCAAGCAAGCAAGCAGCAAGTGTCATCAAAGCTAGAAGTTTTCCCAATACAAACAGGGTTGAATCAAGATTGACCATTATAATTATTGACTATTATTTAATAATGCACTGGAAGTGTAAATTATAGCAGTAAGAGAAGAGAAAATGAAAGAAGTTAAAAAAGCAATGAAGAAATAAAACTATCAGTCTTTTAGATGATATGATGTTGTGCTTAGAAAATCCAAGAGAATCAACTAAAAAATTACTTGAAATTGTTAAAAATTTTAGTTAAGTTGCAGGACACAAAATAGCAACATTTCCCTATATCACAGAGTTCAGCAGCAAGAAATAGAAAAAGAAATTTCATTTAAAATATCTGTAATACAATTTCAAATATTTGAATATCTACCTGCCAAGACAAATCCAGGAACTAAATGAACTCAACTATAAAACACTTTTCACCCAAATAATGTCAGATCTAAACAATTGGAAAATATTAATTACTAATGGGTAGGTAGGCTGAGCCAATATGATAAAAATGACAAATCTACCTAAATTAATCTTTTATTCAATGCCATACCAATGAAAGTATAAAAATTATTTTAAAGAGCTAGATAAAATAATAACAAAATCATTTAACACATTTGAATGTGTTGAAACACAAATTCAAGATATCAGGGAAATTGTTTAAAAAAAAATGAATGTGAAGAAAGGTAGTCTAGCTGTACTAAGACTCAAACCATAATATAAAATGATAATTGTCAGTACAATCTACTACTGGCTAATAAATAGAGCAGAGGATCAGTGGAATAGATTAGGTACAAATTACATTATGGTAAATGACCATTATAAATGGTAAACCCAAAAAACAAAAATTAATTATTTGATAGGAACTTTTGGGGACACTGGAAAACAGTATGGTATAGACTAGTATCTCATACCACATACGAAGATAAGGTCAAAATTGGTCCATAATTTACTACTAAATTATAATACCATAAACAAATTAAGAGAACATGAGATAATTTGCCTTCTAATTGAACAAATAAGGAAAAAATTTAGGACCAAAGAAGATATAGAGAGCTCTACAAAATGTAAATTAGATAATTCTGATAATATAAAATTAAAAACCTTTTGCACACACAAAACCAATGCAATGAAAACTATAAAGAAAGCAAAAAATGGGGGGGGGATTTGCAACCATATCTCTGATAAAAGCCTTTTTTCTCAAATATAAAGAGAATTGAATTAAATCTTAAAAATACAAGTCATTCTCCAATTAATAAATTATCAATTTATTAGGAAAATAAATAGGATATTTTCAAAGAAATCAGAGATAACTATAGTCATGTGAAAAATTATCTAAATCATTATTAATTAGATAAATGCAAATCAAAACATCTCTGAGGTATCACCTTGAAACTATCAGATTGGATAATATTACAAAAAAAAATGTTGGATGTTGGAAGGGTGTGAGAAAACTGGGCCACTAATGCATAGTTGCTGGAATTGTGAACTGATCTAACCATTCTGGAGAACAATTTGGAACTATGTCCAAAGAGCTATAAAACTGGTCATACTCTTTGATCCAGCAACACCACTACTATAAACCTATTTGTACAAAAATAGTTATAGCAGCCCTTTTCTGTGGTGCCTAAGAACTGAAAATTAAAGGGATGACCATCAATTGAGGAATGGCCAAACAAGCTGATGTAATATTATTGTGTTTTAAGAAATGACAAGAAGGATGATTACAGAAAAAAAAACTGGAAAGATTTACATGAACTGATGTGTAGAGAAGTGAACAGAACTAGGAATATGTTTACACAGTAACAGCAATATTATTCTTTGAAGAATTTTGAATGACTTAACTATTCTCAGCAATGTCATGATCTAAGACAATCCCAAAGGACTATTGATGAAATGCATTATGTACCTCCAGAGAAGGAACTGATGTGGTTTGAATACAGACTGAAGCATTCTGTTTTTCACTTTCATTTTTTTTTCTTTTTATTTAAGTCTTCTTATACAAAATGACTAGTATGGAAATGTTTTATATTACTGCATGCACAAAATCTATATTTGATGCTGTTTCAGGGAGGAGGGAGAGAGTGAGGGATGGAATTTGAAACTCAAAACTTTAAATAAAAATATATTTTTAAAAAGCACATGATTAACCTGATGGTGATGATTAATTTGAAATTGGGTAAAGACTCATGGATGAACACAATCAACTCATAAACCCTTATTAGGCACCTTCTATATATCAGGCACTAAGCAAAGGTTTAGGGCTACAGATAAAAAAAGTGAGACACGCAGAAATGTAATGTAAGAAGATATAATGTGAAATGAGCCTTGAAGAAATCTGTGTTTTTAATTCATGTATACATACATACATTTAACATATAATTATATATGCTTTTATGTTACATCACATACAATTTAATATTATATAGAATATAACATAGTTTTTATCTATTTTATTTATCACATTTTGTATATGTCTATATATCTTGTTCATACATAATTGCTTGCATGTTGTCTCTTCCTTTAGACTGTGAACTTCTTGAAAGCAGTGACTTTGACGGGAGGGGGTTGAGATAGGAATATATGTATACGTATGTACATATGTATGCATTTGGTAAACATATGTCCTGTGTTTATATGTGTGTCCTTTTTATGTATATGCTATCTGTACATAGTATATATATACACATGTATATACAAATATATGTATTATAAAAGTACAAGTCATTCTCCAATTAACAAATGATCAAAGGATATAAACAGGCAGTTTTCAAAGAAATAAAAGATATCGATAGTCATGTGAAATTAATTTAGAGATGTACAACAGAAGGAAGGGACTAATATTAAGAGGAGTTGATCTTGCTCGCTTTCAGTGGGCTGAAATGATAGTATATAACACTTCTGAGAATGAAGAGTTGAGACATAGTCTCTGAGTCAGGGCATCCAGGGAAGAACAGCAGATAAAGGAGAATGAAACACTGCATCTTTCTCATAAAGATAACAGCTTGTAAGATTTCTGCAACAATCAAGGACTTTCATTCTTCCTTTTCTAGCTGTTTATTGGGTTGCCCATGGGCCTCCTGGGGCTGCCCACACATTAAAAGTTTTAGATTGCCTCTGTTCTCACTACCATTGTGTCTCTTCCATTATTCGATAGAGTTCTCGACTCAATTCTGCTGGGCTGAATTCTCTGAGGAACATCTATTTGTGCAAGTCAGCTTTCATTAAGCACAATGGTAAGTCATTCTGTGCAGTCTGCTTAGTCATTAGCTATGCTATCGTGAAGATGCTTTTTGTGTTTACTTATTTGTAGAAAATCATTCTGTCCTTTGTGGCTTTTATGTGAGATTTTTCACCTCTTTCAGGAGAAGTTAGAGAGTAAACTCAATGGGAGTCAGCATGCCAGCATGAAAACTGAACTTGGACTCAGGAGATCCGAGTTCAAATTCTAGATATCTTACTAAGGGCAAGTCACCCAGTCTCTCGAATGAGCCTTAGTTTCCTCATTTGTAAAATAGGAATTTTAGTACTTGCATTACCTACTTTACAAAGTTGTTGTGAAGAATGGACTTCATAGACATCAATGAGAAATGTAAATGTGATTTCTTGTGGTAGTTGTTGAAGCTGTTATTAATAAAGAGTAGAAATTAATATGAGGATGTTTTATAGAATCACAAGATTCAAAGGAGAAACTGTGTGACTTTGGGAAGATAATTTTACTTATTCACTTTACTTGAAGCAAAATTTCCAAGTGTGAGGAAGTGATAATCCCAATATTCTCTGCTTTGATTAGGCCACATCTTGGAGTTTAGTCCTGGATGTCACAGTTTAGGAAGGAATTGAAATGCTTAAGGATACTAAAGGGAGGGGGGGCAATCTGGGGAGGGAAGTAACAATTGTTGAGGATTTTCAACCAAGGAAAGAGAAGGCTTGGTAGAAGATGGCAGTTATCTTTAGGTATATAAATAACTGTCATGTGGTAGAGGGATTCAATTTGGACTCAAAAGGCAGAATTAGAAACAATAGAAACAAACGGTGGAAAGAAAAAATTAGGCTTAAAACAAGAAAGATGTAAAAACAGAGAGGGTTCTTCAGAAGTGATATGGGCTTTCTTAGGAGGGAGGGAGTTTCTCATCAGTGGAGGGCTTCAGATTTCTACTCATATACAAGTTGAACTGGTCACCACAAGCAGCAGGTTCTCATCTTGCCTCTACTATATGTGGCTTAAAATAAGTCTTTTAACTGCTATGATCTCAGCTTCACAATTTGTAAAGAGGAGACAATGTTTATTTGATGGACTTGTCTTGGGGTTCTGAAGCATGTCAAACATATTTTTGGAAAGCTAAACCAGGCCACTTCTCCTTCATTTCTCTCACTGCCTGAAATACTCTCAGGGTCTCTGTGGAAGGAAAGCAAAAGGAAAAAGGCAAGGAACACGGGGGGCACTGATAAAGACTCTATTTTACACGTAGGTCATTATGAAGGATGGTGTTTTTATTCATTTTAGACATTTTAAACATGTCTGGCTTTTCTTGATCTTTTTGAGGTTTTCTGCACTGGAGGGTTTTGTCATTTCCTTTGCCAGTTCATTTTTATACATTTTATATATGAGGAAACTAAAGCAAACAGGGTGAAGCTAGTAAGTGCCTGAGGCCAAATGTGAATTCATGAAGTCTTTCTGACTCCTGTGCTACTTAGTTCTCCTATTATGCAGGGTAATTCCTCCCAATGTCTTTCCAAAAGTCTGAGCAAAAGAATTAATTTTGCAGAATTGACATCCTTCCTTCCGAGGAATTATCACTATGCCAGTGATAATTATATGGATAATGTTAGTTACCAAGACTTTTTCAGAAAATGTCTTTAGTTTCAGTAAAGAGACTATCTATACCATCTATAGGAAAATGCTTTCAAAAGTCCCTCCACAAGGCTCACCGTCCTATCCTGTATAGTTGCCAAATTATTTAGGGAATCAATTCATTAACCTATCACATATTGGTGATGTCAAATCCATATATGAGTGGATCTCGGCAGACAGCATCCTGGCTTGGAAATCATAAATTAACATCATATAGGTATATAATATTAACTTATTATTATATACCTTATATATTATATTATTTTCAATCTAGCAGCTCATCATTTTCTACACCAAAGTAATATTCCAATTTTGTAACATCTAGTGATTTTAAATAGTTAAAATAATATTAACTAATGTGGCTGATACATAATGTAGCTTCCTTATTGTTCTCTTCTGATTAAATCTAGTTTAACTTTAACTTTGTCTGAGACCATGATTACCTTCCTGACATTTTTTACAAAATAAATTTTACTCCTGATTTTTATTTTATATTTGTTTTTATCTCTGAGTTTTACAATATTTCTTGAAAGCAACACATTTTCGAATTAAACATTTTAATCTACTATCTATTTCCATTTTGGAGTAAATTCATCCAATTCACATTCTAAGTTATAACAACTTATTTTCCTTTTTCTTCCTTCCTATTTTTTGTCACTATCCTTCTCACCCTATAGCTATGCCTCCTCATTTCTCTACTTTACTTCTATCCAATAACTTGTTTTCCTATTCCTTAACTATTCTCCTCTCTGGGAATCTCTCTCTTATTCTCTTTCCCAAACTGAGCCTCTTGCCCTCTTATATCTTTCTGAATTTAGACTTTTACACATACACACACACACACACACACACACACACACACACACACACACACACATAGTTTTTCCCTCTTTAACCTGTTCCCAACACAATAAGGTTTCAGTACTAGTATTCCTCCTCCTAAGGTCTTCTCTATCAAATTTTCCTTTTTTTGCTTCATTTTTATGAGTTGATAGCACCTTTTTATCTCTCCCTACTTTGTTTTATTATTTTTAGGGGGTCTTCCCATCCTACTCAGCTCAGCCCAAACTTTTCTTTCAAAGTGGCCAAATAAAGATATAGGTATAAAAGAAATTAAATTCCCATATATAAGAAGTAAATAATTTGATCTTATTGGATCCCTTATAATTGCTACTTAATATTTATATTTCTTCTGGATATTATGTGCCAATTTTCCCCTTAAGATTTGCTGTTTTGTCACAAATACCTGAAAATATTTCAGTTCATTAAATGTTCTTTTTTATTCATTCAGGATTATACTTACTTAACTTTGCTAGGTAAGTAACTCTTGGTAGTAACCTCAGCTTTTTTATTCTAGGAAATATAGATCTATATTCCTTCAGTGTAGTAGCAGCTAAAACTTGTTAATATCCTTATTGTAGCTCCACGATATTTAATTTTTTTTCTTGTTGCTTCCAATTTTTTCTCCTTAACCTGGGAGCTTTGAAATTTGGCTATAATTCTATAAGTTTTCCTCCTGGGATCTCTTTTGAGATAGTGATTAGTGGATTTTCCCCACCCCCCATTTCTACTCTGCATTCTTGTTCTAAAACTTTAGAGGAAATTTTCTTGATAAATTTTATAACATTGTATCAAAATTCTTTTTTTAATCATAATTTTCAGGTACTCTATTATATTATTTCTCTTCAATCCTTTCCTGATGAGTTGTTTTTCTGATGAGATGTTTCACATTTTCTTTATATATATATATACATATATATATATATATTTTTTAATTATTTTTTGTTTTATTATCTCTTTGTGTTTCTGGTTCCCTATTTCAAGTGAATTGACTTTTCACAATTTTCTTTCTATTTTTGGTTTTTGGTTGCTTTTTTTGGTTTCACAGAGTTGGCCTAGAAGTATTTGCACTTCGTTAATGCTGAACATCTTAGGAGAACAATTGCTTTACCCTGACTTTTGATTATTTCTGCTACTTTCCATTCCCTTGAAGGCAATGTTCATCTTTCTCTGGGGAAGAAATTTGGAGAAACAATGTTTTCTGACTTACTCTGTCATCTTCCCAGAATCCTTTCTCATATTAGGTACTTGATAAACATTTACTGACCATTTCACTATTAATTGAAGCAATGGTGTCAAACTCAAATAGAAAAAGAGGCTATTAAAGTGTTTACAAGGATCTTCACTGACCATGTTGACTTACAAAATCACATTAAAATTATCTATGTTTTATTATATCTTATTTACTCTTTTTTTTTCTGAGGCAATTGGGGTTAAGTGACTTGCCCAGGGTTAGACAGCTAAGAAGTGGTTAAGTGTCTCAGTCTAGATTTGAACTCAAGTCCTCTTGACTTCAGAGCTAGTACTCTATCCACTGCGTCATCTAACTGTCCCATCTTATTTACTTTAAAAAACAAAACAAAATATTTCCTAGTTAAATTTTACCTGATTCTGTCCCATTTGGGAATGTTGTTTGCATAGTATAAAACTGTGTATTTCATATCCTTGATATGAGGTAATATATCACACATATATTGATAACCTACTTTTCTTTTTTTGAGAACACCTTTTTTATATTCTTTGATCATTGAGATACCGAGGAATGGTTTGTGTTTTTGCATATCAATATCCGTTTTCTATACATCTTGTATACCAGATCTTTATCATAGAAATTTTCTGCAAAGACTTCCTCCTTTTATGTCATAATAAACTTAGAAATAAATGTAATGTAAGCTTAGAAATAATATATATATATATATTTTAAGAAAAACTTAAAGGAAATGCATTGTGAGAGGCTCCATCTTAATTAAATGATTGAATGGTTTTCTCAAGCAGTCCACTGTAGCATGTACAAACCATCAGGAGCTGACAATCATCAGAGAGAAAGAAGTTCACATTAATATACAGCTCTCACACATGTATTCCCCTCTTAGAAAATGTATTTGTTACAAGTTGATCATGGTACTTTTTAAAGTTTTCTCCTCACAGTAACTTGGTGAAGAGAATGGTACAGACATGTTTATTCCCATTTTCAGATGAGAAAACTGAGCCTCAGAGAAGTGAGGTGACTTGCCCAATCAATGTCACACAATTCATAAGTGGTAAACCCTTAAATTATGTCCAGATTTTCTAATCCCAAATTCATGTCACTTGCTCCTTCAACATCTGTCTGGTTATACCACTAAACTTGTGATCCCTCTGTGGTTTTTTCCAGAAGTGTTTCCTGAGCTTCTTCCTTTTTTGTATGCTGTTTGTATCATGGTGTCATGCACAATGTTACATTATAGCCACCGAGGGAACATCAGAGGCAGTGAGAAAAACTAGGAGGAAGAATCCACTCCTTGGAACCTGGAGTGAATGGCATCGAGGTATGTCAGCTGTCTTAGCTTGTTTCAGACTATTTTTGGCAATGTAAAGGATGGAAGGAAACTAACATTTATTGAGTGCCTACTGTGCTACACACTTTTCAAATATTAATTTGATCCTCACAACAAGACTGGGAGGTAGGTACTATTGCAACCCCCATTTTAACAGAAGACAAACTGAAATAAACAGTTGAACAAACTGGACATGTTGGTTGGAGATGAGATGGGAGTATGACAACATGATATTTTGTTCAAATATCTGAAGAGCTGTCATGTGGAAAAGGGAATAGACTCATTCTGTTTTGTTCTGGGGGCAGAACAGAGTACAAGGGGTGAAAGTTGAAAGGCAACTAATTTTTTCTTGACATCCAAATAATAAGAACTATGCAAAAGTGGAATGAGCTTCTGCAAGATAGGATGCTCATTTGCTAAAAAAAATATTGATAATGGGAATTATTTTTTGATAGGAGCTAGACTAGCAAAATTAACTTCATCTATACAAGTTAGGGGAGAGATGACTAGCCATCAATTTATTTGCAAAAGGCCTAAAGGTCTTTTTGGAAGCCTGATAAAGATTAGTTATCACGAAAGAAAGAAAGAAAGAAAGAAAGAAAGAAAGAAAGAAAGAAAGAAAGAAAGAAAGAAAGAAAGAAAGAAAGAAAGAAAGAAAGAAAGAAAGAAAGAAAGAAAGAAAGAAAGAAAGAAAGAAAGAAAGAAAGAAGGAAGGAAGGAAGGAAGGAAGGAAGGAAGGAAGGAAGGAAGGAAGGAAGGAAGGAAGGAAGGAAGGAAGGAAGGAAGGAAGGAAGGAAGGAAGGAAGGAAGGAAGGAAGGAAGGAAGGAAGGAAGGAAGGAAGGAAGGAAGGAAGGAAGGAAGGAAGGAAGGAAGGAAGGAAGGAAGGAAGGAAGGAAGGAAGGAAGGAAGGAAGGAAGGAAGGAAGGAAGGAAGGGAGGAAGGAAGGAAGGAAGGAAGGAAGGAAGGAAGGAAGGAAGGAAGGAAAGAAGAAAGAAAGAAAGAAAGAAAGAAAGAAAGAAAGAAAGAAAGAAAGAAAGAAAGAAAGAAAGAAAGAAAGAAAGAAAGAAAGAAAGAAAGAAAGAAAGAAAGAAAGAAAGAAAAGAAAGAAAAGAAGGAAGGAAGAGAGGGAGGGAGGAAAGGAGGGAGGGAGGGAGGAAGGAAGGAAGGAAGGAAGAAAGGAAGGAAGGAAGGAAGGAAGGAAGGAAGGAAGGAAGGAAGGAAGGAAGGAAGGAAGGAAGGAAGGAAGGAAGGAAGGGAGGGAGGGAGGGTAGGAATGATTGTATCAGAAGAGCTATCGCATCCATGGAGTATACCTTATAAAGGCTGGTAAGAATAAAAAGACTTGGAATCTTGAACATCTCATTTTGAAAAGTTTTAAAAGTGAAAAAGAAGGAGGCAGAAGAAAACTGGTTACACTGATAAGTAAAATCTGATATAAATGAAGAAACAAAGATTTGAGCTTCCAAGCACATCATTTTAGTGAGCAATGCATGCCAACTGTATAACAATCAGAACCAACTTTCTTAATTTGGTACTAGACCCTGAATATGGGGGAGACAGATTTTTATGCAATAAAAGCAAACAGTTAGCAGGTGGTCAATCCAGATATAAAATTAGGTAGTCTGATTTCTAATTGGAGGAAAGATTAAGAACTTTCAAGATGGAAGTAGGATTTCAGGATTTGGGGGAATCAGGAATGAGCAAATGGACTTTCCATGATTTATACAGGATATCATTCAACTCCCACAATTAGCAAGCAGGTGAGATTTACAGGAAAATGAAAACTCAAGTCTCAAAATGAGTCAATTTTACAAGAGGGTATCACTTTGGCTCATATAATTCCCATAATTTTCTTAACTCCCTCTTTGATTCATAGGGGAGGAAGAGACTCCCCCTTCCCCAGTGGATCACTTATAAGTAAAATTTCTAAGATTCTTAATGTGCTCTTATTCACTATCAACAATATGTACTAAGATAAATACATTGGGAAGCATCTTCTTGCATAGCTTAGTGTGATACCTAATGCAAAGCTTAAAAATAAGAAAATTGATATCCCCTAAGGATACAAGCCTTGTTAAATAAATTATATAGGTGAAGTATGTCAGGCTAGAAACCAAATTCCTTAGAAGGCTCATAATGGACTTAATTGTAGAGGGGAGATTTACAAGACAATCAAGGAAACTTAACAAACATAAATACCATGAAACAGAAGGGCAAAACAATACAATGAGAATCACCAGTATTAAATGACATGAAGTCTCCTTATGTCCAAATGTCCACTTAATCATTTCATCTTGAATCCCAAATGTCCCATGTCTAATCCCTGGAAATGTCCTTTATTGGACATTTCAGAGTAGGTCTCATTCCTAGGACAGCTCTGAAGGGGACTCTGTTTCTTTCATTCTTACTTATTTACAGAAATTCCTAGATAATTCTACCAAAATCTGCCAGTAAGAAGACTTAATCTCTTAGGTTCTCAGATTTTAGTACTTTAGATTTTTAAAACATGCATTCAGCAGGACTAAAAATTTACATCAAATCAGCCTGAATACAAAATCACAGGGGACCTCACAGATAAGGATATCTTAAAGGGTCTATTCAACTTTAACAGTAAATCATCATTATTATTTACTTTAAAACAAAATATACCCCATTAAATATTAAATTAGATATTTAACTATTTATTTTAAAATCACATTCTAATAACAGCTTCATTCATAATCTAACATCATCCATATAAAAGAGAATGTATTTTTCTAATACCATTTATGACAATGATTTCTCAAATTTCACAATATAAGGGGAAAATTTAGACACACAATGAGTATGTCTTTCAAAACAAAACAAAACTTATTTTTAGATAACATCAGTTCAGTCAAATGTACTTTCAAATTATCTTATGTAGAAAAATCATGAATTTTATCACCTTTGGCATTTTATACTAACCATTTCTGAAATCTGTTATAGAGTTATCTGGTATGTAGCAATTACATTCAATTAAAGAAACAATAAGAATAGCCAACATTTTATATAGTGCTTACCATATGCCAGACATTGTGCTAAGCATTTCACAATCATTATGTCATTTAATCCCCACAATAACATTGGAAGGTGGATGCAAATCCTATCCCCTTTACAAATGAGGAAACAGGCAAACAGAGGTAAAATTACTTACTGTCACAGAGCTAATAAATTTTTGAGACCAGATTGTAAATCTGGTTTCCTGATCCATTCATTTTCTCTATTTTTTTTTTTTTTTGCTTTTGAGGCCATAATTAATAGAACATATTTCATCATATCTTAATTTAGTTACAGCCATATCTCAACCAAGTCAAATCTGATTTTCCAAACACAAAATCAAAGTATCAGTTTGTTAGGGCTATTAGATACCTGCATTTTAAAATTTAGAGTCCAGAAGTAACCATAAACTCATTTTCAAAGATTCATGGTAGCATGTTTACCTTTTAATTTTACAAACTTTAACTTTAAACTTTAAAAAATGCCTTTTAAATCACCCCCAAAGTAAAATCAATTCCTTTTGCATTTATAACATAGCCCCATCCATTTACTTTCCCTTAAGGCTTTTCATGTTCAATTCTAGGGAAAGGTTGGGAAAGGCTCCAAGGAGCATCCTTGCATTCCCAGCCCCTTGCTTTGGAGGTTTCAAAAGTTGGGGATCTGTTCTTAGAACAATTATTCAGAGCAGAGTATGGTATAGTCTAATCATATTCCAGAGGGACCTCACAGATAAGGATATCTTAAAGGGTCTATTCAACTTTAACAGTAAATCATCATTATTATTATCTACTTTAAAACAAAATATACCCCATTAAATATTAAATTAGATATTTAACTTTCTATTTTAAAATCACATTCTAATAACAGCTTCATTCACAATCTAACATCATCCATATAAAAGAGAATGTATTTTTCTAATACCATTTATGATATTTAAATAATTTAATTATTTAATTTATATTTAATTATATTAAATTAATAATTTAATAAATAATTTAAATAATAATTATTCTTCAATTGTATTTTTCCTTTGTAATTTAACTCAAAAATTTTAAACAACCCTAATTTCAATATTATTACCTTTTTACATTTCTAAGAACTTACAGATGCAGTTCCCTCTCCCCAATATTCTTTGGTACTCTTGCTTCTAATTTACTTAAACTCATTCTGTCATAAAAGGCATCGAAAAGTCCTATTTAAGCCTTCCCCAAAGACATTCCTAGTTTTTGAGCTCCTCACCCTGCCATTTTCCCTCATTGTGAATGTCTTATCCTAGTATTCTTAACAGTAAAATCAGGCAACATTGTGGGTTGGGCAAGTGATCCTAGATGGCTAAATTTTATTATCCCTACTTATAGGCTTCCCTTCATTATCAATTTCCCTTTTCATGCCCTAATTACATTTTATTTATTTTTAAGTTGATTCCTGATCTAAACAAGCTTTTCTCTTTTCTTGATCAAGAAAGGGATAAGTAAATTTGCACTGCTTACCACAGATTCATTCCCCCTCCTTTTTTCTCCAACAAGTGAAATGTCTTTCCTTTATTTCACAAAACAATAATTCTCAAACTTTAGGAGAAAGATGATAAGTCCCTGTAACTTTAATTTTCAAAATTTTGTTCTTATTTTTCCTCAGAACAAATTCTACAGAGTAGGATCCCCAAACTCACTAAAGCACTTCAGCACTTCTATAGCTCTGTTAAGTGCCTTATCAGATAGGACAAAGAGCAAAGGATGGCTTCCTTATTCAATACTTGCCTCAAATCTAGTCCAACTGAATCAACCCATCTCAGATCTCTTTCCCAACTCCAAATCCTTCCCTTCATAAAGAAGAGATGCTAAAGTATAATCTACAAACATTCAAAATTTATTAAGATATTTTAGCAGCTGCTATAATTTGGAAATTAACAGTAAAATATTAAAGTTATAAATTCCATCTCTAATTTATTTATAGAACAAGAAATTTCTATAAACCAGGAAAAAAGATTTTTCTTTTTTTTGATTATCTAAATTTAATTTCAATCCCAATCTATCTGGGGTTGAAACAAGAGAGAAACTAACTTGCAAGGTTTTATTTTTCCTTTTTAACTTAATCTTTTGCTAAAATCCTAGAAGTCCTGATTACTGGGACAGTGAATTTAGCATCAAATTACAACTAGCTGGGAGAACTTCTTCAATCATAAAACTGAAACTTCATTCATCTTTCTAAAATCTTTTTAAACTTTAAATCTTTCTAAAAAGAAAACTTTTAAAATCTTTCTAAATCTTTCTAAACTCTTTGGCTACAGTTTTTAAATAACAATTATTCATGACTAGTTGCATTTTCTCCATAGAATTTTTTAAAGGTAGCATATTCTACAAACATAATCTAAGACAAAGATTTTTTCCTGCACGTTTTACACAGAGGGAAAAAAGGACAAGATAGGAAGATAAATACATACTTGCTGGGCTCTTTATCTCCTACTAAAAGTCTAATCTCAAGGTCAGTTTGACCTCTGGGCACAGTCTTCTCTGAAGAAGCCCTTCAGAAAAATGTCCAAAATGATCAAGCGTTTTTTAAAAAAAGGCTTCCATTCATCATCTTTACTCCCCTTAATTTACTTTGCCAAAAACTATGACGAACAAAATCTGAACTAAGTTAACAAAGGTTCAGGCTTCCAAGCATATCAATTTATTAATCAATAAATGCCAATTGTAGAACAAATTGGGACCAGACCTCCTCAGCTTGGCACTAGACCCCAAATACAAGGGAAGATAATTTTATGCATTAGAAGTGAACCATAAACAATATCAACTAGGACACAATATTAGGTAATCTCCTTGAGTGGAAAAAAAAAGATTAGGTTTTTCTGAATTGGGAGGGGTGCTTGGGGAATTTGGGGGATTGAGAAAGGATAGAATAAGCAGGTGCACTGTCTAGGACATGAAACAGTGTGTCACATAATTGCTGATTAGCAAGCTGGTGGAATTTATATAAAAATGAAATTGAAATATTCAAAAATAAAGTCAGTTTTATGAGCTAGAGTCAGTTTGATTCAAACAATTTCCACAGTTCCTCATCAAGCTAATTTTATTCCATAAAGAGTAGTTATAATATAAAAAGAAGACAATTTGAGGCACCCAGAAAATCACCCAAGACGAAAAACAAGAAAAGAACCAGTAATAAAACACATGATACACAAATGAACAAAGTATGAGTAATAATCTGGATACAAAAGAGTCCTAATGCAATTATCTCCAGTTTATCTTCTATGTATCTTGTTTGTACAAAGCTTTGTGAATATGCCATCTTCCTCATTACACTGTGAACTCCTTGAGAAAAGAGTATTTTATTTATTTTTTTGCCATTCTTTATATTCCAGGTACTTGGCATATAGTAAGTAGTTCATAAATACTTTTTGATTTGATTGAAACTTAATGGGATGAGAACACAATGGGAAAATAACTGAAAGGATATACTCTATTTAAAAGGAACAAAATATATAAAAGTTGGAGGAAGTTGAAAAGAGCATTGACTATTAAGAAGATATATTCAAGGAAATAACGAGAAATCAGGGATGGTGAAAACTTAATGATAGTTTTAGGATGAAGATCAAGAAAGGTAAAAAAAAGAAACATTATCAGTGATTGGAGTAAACTACAGATTATCAGGACAGAAAGAAATTCAGGAGTTCAAGAAACTCATCATAATCAACCAACAATCTTTTATTAAGTGCACCATGAGAATGGCATAATTGCACTATGTAATAATGACAAAAGATGACACTGATCTGGAAATCTTTTGGAGCTCTCTTTGTGCCAAAAGCATGACAGTTAATAATTTTTCCTTATTTTGATGATAATCTCATTCTTCAAAAGGTAGAAAGCTCAATGAAGGTAACATTCTAAATCAGATTTTTATGAACAAGGAGAAACTTGGTTGCTGGGAAAGAAAGGATGAATATTTTGCTGGTTAGTAACCCCTCCATCTTTACATTTTTGACAGAGAAGAGGAAAGCTTAGAGTAATCTGACCTATATCTTAGATTTAGGGAGGACAGATGACAGAGGTTTTAGAAAAAGAATATGTCCACAAGAATATTTGACCCAGGAGAACTACTGAAGGCTTGAGGAACTATAACAAAAAGCAAATACAGTATAATTAAAAGTGGGAATTGTCTAAATACATACATAGAGAGTTAATTAATAAACTTAGAAAATATATATAAAAGATCAGAGCAAAGGAAGGTCATAGGAATCTGTTAGGATTACTAGGTGAGAACTGAGGTTGTCTGGATGGTGACAAGGTGAGAATTCAGGTTTTCTGGACAATTACAAGGTGAGAACTCAGATTGACTTGATAGAGGGGGCAAGCTCATTGGCTGGGGTGGTTCTTCCCAGAAGCCCTTGCATTATCCCACGCCCATTCTCTGGGAGGATAAAAAGAGACAGCAATGGGCGCAGAGGGCAGATCGGCCTGGAGAAGGATAAGAGCTGGAGGAGATTCAGAGCCAGGATTCAAGAAGAAAGACTCTCTGCATTACATCAGGCCTGACGGGGCTCTCTGCAAGAAGGGAAGTCACTTCTAAGGACAAGAGTTAACAGCAACTGCCTGGAGACAACGGTTCACTACAGGAAGAAGAATCTGTCTTAAAGATTTGAGTAGACACAGCAGATCTCTTCCCAGAGAGCGATCCGGCAGCTTCTGGAGACGACAGCTCGTTATAATTGGCGTCCACACGTGGGGCAAGGACTTTTGCTTATCCTGACAAAAGGAGCTAGACCAGACCTTCACAATTTGGCGCCCGAACAGGGACAGACACAGTCCTGATTCCAGTGGAAAAGCTTCCGATCTAGATCTCAGTCTCTCTGACCCAGAACCGTGAGTAACGAGGAAACTTTGTTAAAGATTAAGTGAGCATACTAATAGATAAATAAGGAACTTAACTTATTAAGGGCTAAACCAGGAATCTCTTATAGTGAAATGGGGCAAACACCTTCTGTTCAAGGAAAATGTTTGGAGAGCATCATCAAGGTTATGAAAAGCCAAGGATTGATTATAATTTTAGAGGAGATTACTGAACTTTTAAGAACTGTGAAGGTTATATGTCCTTCTTTTTCTCTGGAAGAAGAATTGGATCCAGATGAATGGGAATTAGTAGGAAAGCAATTAGGTGAACACTACAATTCCAGGCCAAACTCAATTTCCAAAGATACAATTCATATATACAATGTAATCCAATTGGCTTTAAACAATGTTATTCTAAAGGAAGAGATGAAGGAGCAAAATGGGGAAGTGTCAACTAAACTAGGTGAAAAGGATGAATCAGATAACAATGAAGTTAAGTACAATTCTGAGCAACAGGAGCACCTCCCATCTCCTCCCTCAATTAACCCTTCATGGGTGGAGCAAGAAGGAGGAGAGGAAGAGGCAGAAACACAAACAGAATTGCCTGTGAAGCAGCCTAAGCCTATGACAAGATTAGAAAAAGCATTGGTTAAAGCTAAGAGAGAAGGACAGGATATAAGTGATTTTATACATGCATATCCTGTGATTGAAAATATTGATTCTGTAGGTCATAAAATGAGAAGATATGCACCTTTAGATTTGAATAAAATTAAGGATTTGAAAAAAGGTTGTACCCTTTATGGGACTACATCAGCTTATGTCAAAATGTTACTAGATGGTTTGTCTTATGAAGTCCTAACCCCGAATGATTGGAAATCCATAGCAAGGATATGCCTGGAACCTGGAGAAAATTTATTATGGCTTTCGGAATTTCATGAATTATGTAAAATTCAAGTCAGATGCAATTTGGAAATAGGAGTTAACACACAATTCACTTTTGAGCACTTGGCTGGTGAAGGTCGGTATGGAGAGAATTCGGAACAGATTCATTATACCATGACAATATATGAACAAATTGCCAAGGCTGCAATAAAAGCTTGGGGTGTCCTCCCTGGACAGAAAGATCGTGGAGAGGCTTTCACTAAAATAGAGCAAGGTCCCAATGAACCTTTTGCAGATTTTGTGGGACGTTTGCAAACTGCTGTCAAAAGAACTATTGGAGAAAATTCAGCTACAGAAATAATGACCAGACATCTGGCTAAGGAAAATGCCAACGAGATTTGCAAAAGAATTATATGGGGATTAGACAAAGATGCTCCTTTAGAGGAGATCATAAGACGCTGTGCTACAGTGGGAACAAATGCTTTTTACACCCGGACAATGATGAATGTGGAAAGACAGGGTCCCTCCTGGCAAGGGCCTTCTAGAGAAACTCGGCGATGTTTTCAATGTGGAAAAATTGGGCATCTAAGAGCTCCGTGTAGATATGGAGATACAGTGAGAAGACAGGGTGAGAGAAGACCTAAAACTCCATGTCCAAAATGTCACAAGGGCCTCCACTGGGCCTCCGAATGTAGATTGACCCAGGGAAATGACAGGTGGGACCCAGCTTCAGCCCCCCAAGTGGGGCATGATGGCAGCCGAGGTTACATCCAGAGAATTTTAAGACACGATCAATCAGTCAAAAGGCAATCAGATTGCAAAAATGGATTACACTTGGGGAGAATACAGGCCTTTTAAACCAACAGGGCTGTGCCCAGTGCAAACAACTCCAATGTAATTGTCAGATGATGAGAAGAGATTTAGAAAGTGGTAAATAGAAGGAAATTAGATAGGTTAACTGCCTGGGAGAGAGGGTTTGCTTGTATTTCTTCAGCAGGAGAAGGAATCAGATGGGTGCCAACGAGTTATATTCGCCTTGTCCACCAGAGAGAGACAGAAAAAGAGAAAGACCTCAAAATAAAGGAGAAGATCTAAGAAACATCTGACACTGAAAGATCATGGATAATAAGAAGACTGTTAAAGAACTTTAAAAACCAGCAGGAATCATTGGACTTCCTCACACAAGATGAGACTAATGGACAATGGACTTATGGACATTTATAAATTTTCAATTTATGATTATGTTATATACTTCTAGCATGTGTTACGTTACTATGTTACTATGTGCTTATGTAATTTATGTAATTATCTGTAATACTTCCCATATTGATGGATTTATGTTTCAAGGTCATGACTGTCCTATGTTCTAAATCAAAAGAAAGGGGGAGATGTTAGGATTACTAGGTGAGAACTGAGGTTGTCTGGATGGTGACAAGGTGAGAATTCAGGTTTTCTGGACAATTACAAGGTGAGAACTCAGATTGACTTGATAGAGGGGGCAAGCTCATTGGCTGGGGTGGTTCTTCCCAGAAGCCCTTGCATTATCCCACGCCCATTCTCTGGGAGGATAAAAAGAGACAGCAATGGGCGCAGAGGGCAGATCGGCCTGGAGAAGGATAAGAGCTGGAGGAGATTCAGAGCCAGGATTCAAGAAGAAAGACTCTCTGCATTACATCAGGCCTGACGGGGCTCTCTGCAAGAAGGGAAGTCACTTCTAAGGACAAGAGTTAACAGCAACTGCCTGGAGACAACGGTTCACTACAGGAAGAAGAATCTGTCTTAAAGATTTGAGTAGACACAGCAGATCTCTTCCCAGAGAGCGATCCGGCAGCTTCTGGAGACGACAGCTCGTTATAATTGGCGTCCACACGTGGGGCAAGGACTTTTGCTTATCCTGACAAAAGGAGCTAGACCAGACCTTCACAGGAATCTGTCATAGATAGCCATTTGTAGCATGCACTTCTGGCAGTTACAATTACTAGTCTGTCCTAGGGCCAACAGAATACCTTTGACCACTGACCTATGCAGTGTCAACTCTACCCGGCTCGCCTCCTCTGAGGCCTTCAAAGGTCTCTGGCCACGATCTCTTGAATCTATAGTTTAATAACAGGTAGCGCGCTCAAGAACAGCCACGTGTAATCTTAAAAGCCTTTATTATATCTACTCACATAATGCCCTGACTTGATGCCCTGACTTGTTGGTTCCCGAGTGAACAGTTAAGCACTTCAATTTTGGGGATAGTGAGAAAAACCAAAACATGATCCCTGTCCTTAAGAAGTTTATATTCTAAGGGGAGGCAATATGCCCCAAATTATTTTTAAAATACATGCACTTTAATGGAAGGGAATCTTAGAGTGGGGAGCACTGACTGTGGCCAGTGATTGGACCACTGATCGGAGTTAAGAAGACTTCTTTTCTGAGTTCTAATCTGGCCTCACACAGTTAGTCACTGGGTGACCCTGCGCAAGTCAGGTAACTTTGTCTCCCTCATTTTCTTCATATGTAAAATAAGTTGGAGAATAAAATGGCAAGCCACTTTAGTATTTGCCAAGAAACCTTCAACTGGGGTCACAAAGGATTGGGCATGTCTGACAAAAGTCTAAGAGGGAAGATGCTCGCAGTTGGGGGTTGTGGGAAGAAGCTAGAAAAATATCTTCCAGAAATCAGGATTTAAATTGAGTCCAAAAGGAGCTGAGGAAACCAAGAGACTGAGATGAGAAGGGAGAACATTCAAGACATGGGAAACATACAGAAAGAGTGTCATGGTCCTATAAGAATATTGTCAGGAATGCTTAAACTCAGAATGATACTGGTGAAGAAAAAAAATGCAACTAAAAGGTGGGTACTTTTGTAATTATATTGGGGAAGAGGATCAAAGAAAGGATAAGCCTCCTGCTCTGGTGGGCATCAAATTAAATCAAGGAATATTTATTAAATGCCCACTATGTGCTAAGAACTGTGTAAAGCTCTAGAGCCACAAAGAAAGGCAGAATCAGTCCCTATTTTCAAGGATTACATATTATAATGGGGAGATAACAAGCAACCAAGCATATACCAACAAAATATATAAGATAATCAACAAAGTTGCAAAAGAGATAAAATCAACTGAGAGCCTGCATTATTTCTAGAACCAGAATAATGAGTCTCTCCTACTGGAAGTGATTATATTGCTTAAGATAGGGTGAATAGGCCCAGGTTGGAAATGGAATGAGTCAAGTCCTCCTGAGTTGATCATTGGTGGAGTTGGACCTATGAATGGTCACTGCCCTTTTGGCCTGGGTGTGATAGAGAAACTCAGTACAAAAAAAAGGAAAAGCAGGGAAGGAAGGGGGGGAAGAAAAATGTGAAATGGATAACTGAAATGACATGAGTTTTGATGGTAATGATTTTATCCAAAATATTGGCCAATGTAAAGTAATTATTACAAGAAAACCAAAAGAATCTAGAAAGTGATTTAGTAAGCATACTATCATTTATTATATGACTTATTTGTCATATAGGTTTCTGCCAAAGATGACACTGAATTGGAATATAAACTTGTGTGTAAAAATCTGATGAAAAAAATTATGAGCAGTATTGGATCATAAAACAAAGGAAAAGAATGCAGGCAAAACCAGTTTAAATAAAGCTCAGAAAAAATATCCAACCAAGATATCCTAAAGGCATTCAAGGATAAAAATGGAAGGACTATAAACAGAATAAAAATAGAAAAATATTTATATGTAAAGTAAAAAAAAAGATTTACCAAGTTAATTATGAAAAACAACTTTTCTCCATCAAGGACAGCAGTACCACCATATTCGGACCCTAAAATTGAATTGATGCTACACACATGAGAACATGCAAACATTTACACATACCTATAAAAGGGGATGCTGGAACCAATTCATACCAGCTTACAAGAGCTAATCAGTAAATTTTCATTTATATCTCAGAAATGGGCAGATGTTAGAAACAGAGTTTGATTTATTGATTTTCTAGTCTTAAGAAAGTGACTAAGTAAATCTTAATAATACAGGTTAAATTTAAACATGTTCCAGTGCATTTTTTTTCCTGGAGAACTGATTGTTAAACATTCTAATACATCTTATACATTGCATATATATATGTGTGTATATATACATATAAGTGTGTGTGTTTGTGTATGTGTGTGTATGGAGAAAGAGAGAGACAGAGACAGAGACAGAGAGAGTAAGCATGATACTTTGTGTATGAAACTTGCTTGTGTGAATATTGTTTCTATTTAGTAGAATATAAGCTTCTTGAGGGCAAGGATTATTTTGTTTCTGTCTGTATCTGCAATACCTGGCCAATACCAGGAACATTACAGATTGTTGATATGCTTGATATGCTTATTGATTGATTGATCAGAAGAACAAAAACCTATATCATCACTACCAGAAAGTGTTTATCACATCTAAAAGCCTTGTAGGCCCTTTCCCAAGGTTCATACCAAAAGAACTCTTAGCTCTCATCATTGTCTTTCAGGGGATCTTACAATTTGAAATGGGCAATGGTCACTGACTCTTAATAGTGTTACAGTAGGAAGAGGTTCAGGAATGTTTCGGTCCAAGTCCAAGGTCACATGGGTGACATGGGTCAATTCCAGTCCTTTTTTTTTTTTTATTAGTCTAATCTTCTTCCCACTACACTTTGCTGCTCCCATGTTATAACAGACAAAGAGCACCATATGTATTTGAAAACAAAAAGCTAATGGATGGAAAAGTGGTCAAATCCTGTACATGGCGAAGGTGGAGCCTTATTAGGGTTTGGAGAGATGGAGTGAATACATAGAATTCTTAAATCTTCTCTTGGGGGAGATGGAGATTAGAAGAGTAATGGTCAGTAGACCATGTCATGAAGGGAAGTCAATAATCATATAGGATGAGATCAGAGGGAACTTACAGAAGGATGATCCTTTAATTGTCTTTTTTTTTCCTTTAGGATGCAAGGCTCTGGATGGAATTATGCATCCCTTCAGATCTGAATGGATGACTAAGAATTGTTACAAATGTCAGTGTAATGAAGATGGAATTCAGTGCTGCAATGTGTAAGTTCATGTTGGATGGCCCTCAACTGTTCCTGCCACCTTCTCCAGCATAGGCTATGTAGTGTAATAGGAAGTATAATGAGGGGGCAGCTGGGTGGTGCAGTGGATAGAGCACCAGCCCTGAAGTCAGGAGGACCTGAGTTCAAATCTGATATCAGATACTTCATACTTCCTTGTAATGTTCTGGTTAGCTTTCTGGAGGTCTTGGGACCAGTCTTCCTTTTAGCAGAATAATCACCACAAGAAATGTCAGAGATAAAGTCCAAAAGTCTCCTTCACCTAGGACCCAGCTAGTTTCTAGAGGCCCTCCAGAATGGGTCTTAGTTTCAATGGAGAAATGAAGGAAGAAAGGCCAGCCACCACGATGGTGGGAGACGGAATGTCTCTTTCCCAGTCCTTGTTTGTCTCTTCTATACTCTATTATAAGTACATCATCATAGGTGTCAATCGTGTAGAACAGGTGTCAATTTGTAGAACTATACTAAGTACTAAGTACTTGTAAACTTGAGAATCATTCTCTTAATTCCATTGAGTTAACACCTTGTTGTAAGATTAAATCAATCATACATATAGTAGATATGTACATACATATAGTAGATAAATACATAGTAGAGAACTAAGTACTATTATTATTCCCATTTTGATAATAATAATGATAATAATAATTAACATTTATATATAGTACTTACCAAGTGTGCCAAGCATGATGCTGAGTTCTTTACAATTATTATTTCATTTGATCATTTTATCTTCATAATCCTGCTATTATTATCAGATGAGGAAACTGAGGTAGGCAGAGGTGAAGTAATTTGGCCAAAGTCATCCAGCTTGTAAGTGAGGTTGAATTTGAACTCATGACGTCTGCCCGAATCCAGGGTGGGGTTATATCCTAGAATAAGGGGATTGATTGAAATCAACAACAAATCAAAACACATTTATTTAAATGCTTCTTGATAAAACCAATTAACATTCATATAGCTTTTGTCCTATACAAGGCACTGTGCCATATAGTTTTACAATCACATGATCCTCACAACAACCCTGGGAGGTGGATTTTATTATTTTCCCCTTACAGAACAGTAAACTGAAATAAATAGAACTTTCATGGGACCATACAGCTAATAAATTTCTTAATGCCAAATAACAAATATCCTTTACTGTTAAATTGCAATTTTCCTTAATAATACCGATAAGGAAAGAACTTTCAGATCCCAACAAGACACATTTTGGCTTAAACCAAATCAAATCAAATCTGGATTTATGATCATTAATGGAGAACATTTAAATCTTTATTAATACTCTTAGCACCTAAGGGAAAAAAAAGATTATTATCCATAAATTTATATATTTCCTTTTTTATAAAAAGGGTATGTTGTGACAATTCCCAGCTCTGTATAAAATTTCCCTCTACTTCCTGAAAGATCTGAGATCCCTATCTCTATCTAGGAGACTTCTCATTTATAAAGCATTCCAGCTATCCAATTCTATCTGCCTGGGAACTTCAAGCTGCATCTGATACTAAGAAATACATATAAAGTTTTACAAAAAGTTTGTAATCATACTTGTTATCAGGTTAGCTTAAAATGTGCTGGGCTAAAATATCCTAAGATTCAAAGCTGAATTCCTGCTTTTGGGGCCCAGATAGAGAGCCCTAATGCTGGTAGGGCATGGCCAGTTTTTTTAGGCAGAAACCTGAGCTTTCAGAGGTACTTTGATAATGAAATAATTGAACAGTATAAAGGAAACATTTGAGATCTTATATAATAATTACAAATCACAATAACCAATATCTTTATCATATCCAATATTTAATTAGATTTATAGTTAGATTTAATAAAGCCTTCTTACAGATTTATTTGAAAAGGTGGGTGGATGAAAATAATTTACCAGATGATTATTTTTAACCTTATTTTTAGGCTAAAATTGGTTACAGACTGATTTCTAATCATTTTTTTTTTTGCTGTTTCTTGTTCTAATTCTAGTTCTAATTCTTAGTACTTTAAATGCATAAGCTTGAGTTGATCCTGAAATCTTAAAATATTGACCCAACTCAATTACTCATATGCTACTGATTTCTTATTATCTTTTTACATCAGTCTTTTAACAATTAACTTCATAACCCAAAAGAATTCACATTTTAACATTTCTAATAGAGTAAATTATCAAATTAACATTAGACTTTATATCTATATACATTACAAATACACAACTGAGGTAACTTGGCTTAAAACCACATAGCTAACAAGATTCCTAATACAGTATAATACCAATAAACAACAAATTTTATTTAAAATGAGATCAGAATAAATTTGATTATACCTGGATCTATTTTCAAATATTATTATATAAAACCTCAATTTATAATTTCAATTACTTAATATTATATTTTACACAAAGCTATTTATTCCAAGCATTTCTTATTATGGGATTCACTATTTCTAGTTAATCTATTGCCAAAGATTTTAGGAGTGGTAGTATATAACAGATTTTAATTATTACACAGTAACACCTTACTTATCAATTTTCTCCTAACATTATATAATTACCTGTATTGGCTTTTAAATCAAGTGACAAAATTGTTCCTTAATTAATCTTCCAACCACATCCCAGACTACACCTTATTCCACTGATTTCTAATATTTTCCTTTTCTATCTTGCTTTTTCAACTTTAGCCATCCAGAAAGGGAGAGATAGACAGACAGGGAAACAGAGACAGAAAAATAGAGGCAGAAACAGAAAAACAGGAGAGACAGAAATGAGAGATTCTGAGTAATTAGGTAAAGTTGGCAAAAAAGGACTAAAGTACTGATAAGATCATTTCCTGAGGCAAGCAGGGTAGGGCACTGATGGGGATCAGTTTTAATCTCATGAGTAATATTTGTTGAAACTTAAAGAGTCATCAAGTCTCTACTCAAAGATCTCCACTGATGAGGACTTCTGAATAATTTTGAAAGACATTCTCCTTACCACTCCATGAATTTGCTTTACTAAATATCTTTAAATCTCTTTTCTCCCATCTGATTGTAACTTCTTGAATTATGCCCAATTCCTTTCCATTCTGACTTTTTTTCTCCTCTGTTTCTACCCCATAAAAAGTTCCTTATATTTATTCTACAAAAAGTATATATTTCTATATTTACAGGTAAGTTCCTTAAGGGTAGGAGCTTGTCATTTTTTTTTTATATATGACCAGTGCTTAACAGGCTTTTAATAGTAGGTACTTAATAAGTGCTTGTTAGTTGGTTGGAATTAGGGTTATATCAACTCTTTTCTCCCATTGCTACCACCCTAGCTCAGACCCCCATCATTTCTCACCCAGACTATTACACTGGTCTCCTAAATGACCTCCTTAGTCCAAGTTCCATTCCTCTTCAATCCATCTTCCACATAGCTGCCATTATTGAATCTGATGAGGTCACTCCCCTGCTCAGTAAACTCCTGTGGCTCTCTCTTTAGTATCCAAAAAAAAAAAAAAAAAAAAAAAAAAAATCCTCTGTTGGCATTTAAAGCTCTTCACTACCTAGTCAATCCTACCTTTCCAGTCCTATTACACATTCATCTCTTCCACTCATTCTAGAACTGCAGCTAACCTGGCTTTTTTGCTGTTAATTAACACACAGATTTTCATCTCACATCCCCATATCTTTGGACTGGCTCTTTAGCTTTCCTCCTTAGAAAAAAACTTTCCTTAAAAATCTCAATTTAAACAGCACTTCCTGTATGAAGCTTTCCCTGATCCCTCCAGTTTCTAGTGCTTCCCTTTGAAATTATCTTGCATTTATTTTGTGCATATTTTGTACATAGTCTATGTGCGTAAATGTGTATATATTTATATATGTGTCTATGTATATATGAGCTCTGATAGAATTTAAGTTCCTTAAGGACAAGAATTATTTAAATCTTTATGTATCTAGTATTTATTTAACTTGGTGCCTGGCACAAGAAAGTATTTGTTAAATATTTGTTGACTTTTCTCTCCATCACAGAGCTGTTAAACCAATAGATGTTGATGAAAAGAATTGCTTGAGCTTTCTGAACAAAGCAACCTGCATATACCAGGTCTTGAATAAAGAAGACCCCACCAAATCCTGTCAGGTCAAGACTTGGATTGGGTAGCACTGACCCTTGGTGCTTCTGCCAAGATCTTCGCTTTCCATAAGCAGAAGAGAAACAATGCTCCTCTTCTTGAAATGAAATTTGAAAAGCTTGAAACCCTGCTACATGTGAGCAATATATTGCTTCCCGCTTCTTGGGAGATGTCATCACCATGGTGCTCATGAAGCTTGGAATTTGAGAAGGAGAGCAGTGATGATCCTTGTTCCTCCTCTGGGATTTTCAGAGCAGATTGAACATCAGGGCCACAAGAAGGCTGGTTTTTTTTCCTATTTTCCCCAATTTCCTTGAGCTGGGGCTCAGGCTGGTTCTTCTTTGGTACAGCCCAAATACATCATGAACCTCAAGCAGAGCCATTTACATATAACCCAACTAGATAAATGCTAAAAGTAACAGCTCTTTTAAAAATCATCTCTGATAGATCATCTGAGTCATCTCCCAATCTCCTACGACCTGCTGCCTAATGAATCTTTGAGAAAATAAATTACTTGCATCATAAGCTGGATCTCCTTTCTCTTCCTTGGGCAAGAGGTGTGTTCACACTCAGTGAATGCAAGGAATGAAATTCTGTGTCTTTATGGGTATTATTCCAGGGATAGCTGTGGGAATGAAGGTCATACAGATGTCCAAAGCTTTTCCCATCCACTAAACACAGGCCAATCACTGCATTGACATGTTTAAGGGAATAAATCAATTTAATACACATTCATTAAACATCTACCATGTGACTATTGCCAGATACTGGGAAGACAAAGGCAAAAGGGGGACAGGGTCTGCCTTCAAAGGGCTTATCAGAGTGTACTGGGCTGATATAATGTATACAGTTAAATAGGGAGTAGAGACTGGACCTGTGATGTCAATGATATATGGAATTCAGCTTATCAGTGCATGTTGGGACTTTATCTCTGATGGAGAGTCTTAAAGCATAGTCTAGAACACTGAGACATTAAGTGACTTTCTTCATGTCTCAGAGGCAGCAGGTATCTGAGGCAGGTCCTGACCTAGATTACCCTGACTCCAAAGTCACTTCTCTTGCAAATTCCTTGCTGTGTCTGTCTTTCTAACTATCTGTCTAATTTCTTTTTACTGCTTCATCTCTCTAGTTCCATCCATGTTTCTTTATCCATCTTTATTTTTCTATTTCTCCATCTCTCTCTATCCATCTCTCTATAAATCCACATTTATCTATCTTTCCATCTCTACCACCTCTTTAAATATTCATCTTTTTATCTATTTCTATCCATTTTTTCTATACATCTATATCTATTTATCTCTATAGATAACTCCTCATTGGGAGTTCCCTTCACCAAGCATGAGGACAGCTGGTCACATGCTGTCTGCAACACTCCACAGGGAGATAGATTAAAAAAATAATTAGGACAAGTTTGACAAAATAAACAAAAATACAATAGAACATTAATAATGTTAACATGTGGTTTTCTAAGTCAGTCTGTGACCTGCAAGGATTCTTGTGGATTATATAATGGTCTCATTTCCCTTTGAGTTTGACACCAACTGATCTTCACCGAGTGTATCAACAGTTGTTTCCTTTAAAAAATACATAATAAATGATTGAGGGGAACACTGGCATCTGGAGAGAGATTAGGAACTTAGGGAGGAAAGAAAAACTTTTCTGGGGCCTGATGAGAAACCATAGATAATTACATTGGAAAAGAAAGTGTGGAGTGGAAAAGGTCTGCAGCATCAGTGGAAGGACTGCCCATCCAGACATCAAGGATGGTAGCCTGTGCAATCCTGTTACCAGCTGTTGGTCAAATGATACCTGGCACTGGGCTTCCCATTGGCCCTGCCGTGCCCCCCAGGCATTACTAGCTTTTTGCGAAGACAACATGGAGAGGCTAGAGTCACTGGGGGAAACATTGCAGCTTTCTGCCTTTTATTGGCTGAGTGGGAACGGGTCCTTCTTCCAGCCTTTTTTTCTTTTTGGTTGGATAACTCCTTACCATTGACTGGCTTAGGGACTATAAATGAATCTTCTCCTTCCTTCTTTGGCTAGTGTTTATTTGCCAATGACTGCCTTGGACGGGAAGACTGCTTTTTTCTGTTCCAAGTTATTTCCTCATTTCTGACACTCAGCACGGAAGCCTGGGAAAAGGAGACAGAATTAGTCAGTAACCAAATATTTAATTGCATACCTGTATTACCTAAACTACATTAAAAAAAAAACAACACCTCTCCCCTTTCTGATCTCAATGACAACCTAGGAAGCAGCAAACAATAGGGAAAGAATCCTGGATCTATTGTTCAAGGACCTCAATTCAAATCCAGTTCTGTGTGACCACAAGTATGTTATAGGGGGAAAAAAAAACCCAAAAAACAAAAAACAGGATCTGGAGTCAGGAGTCTCAAATACTATCTCTGATGCTTACAACTTAGGTAATGTTGAGCAAATCATTTCACCTCTTAGATCTCAATTTCCTCATTTATAAAATGAGGAGCTTGGACTAAATGGTCCTAGGAGTCTGTTTTGGCTCAAGATCTAGGATCCTATGATAAGAAATCAGGTGATTGAAGCTCTTGAATCCTCAATTTCCTCATCAATGAAGAAAGATAAAAATAAAATGAAGTGGTCCAAGATGGGTGACAGAACATTGCAAATATTGGTCAACAGTGAGGCTTCCTATTACCTCCTCTTTTCGTGCACACTTCATTGACCTCTATGTCCTGTGTAAGCACCTTGTAAACCACACTTATTTGTAATTACTTTTCCCTTAGGTAGGTGAGAAGTAGTGCTTCTCTTCTTGAACTCTGATGAGGTTGAAGCCATGCTATATGTGGACAATACCTTTCATGAGAAAAGTTATCACCATAGTGATCATTTGTATTAATTCATGAGAAATGCTTTTCCATTGATGATACTCAGCTACTTTCTGCTTCTTGACCACTGTCTCTATAACAGCCTCAATGACCACAAATCTCTCATTGCCTTTATTGTCTCCTCTCCACAAGACCTGCCTTTTTGTCTCCCCTCCAGCTTCTGCAGGGATGAAGTTTGGACTGATCCCCCTTTTATGGATTATTGTACCATGGTCAGATTGTCCCATGCACTGACACCATCTACCCTCCCCCAGTCCCACTGTCACTCTAGCCTGAGCTTGGACTGTCTTTGTCCTGTATGAAAATATTACTAATTATGTCATGAAAATATTCTGGTGCAAAGTTCTAGACTGTACTTATTTATTCTCTCCAACCTGCTCAGTTGTGCTGAGTTTGTTTCTACTCTTATCAGTTGGCTGTTCTTTGTCCTACATGATACCCAACTAAAGGTTATTTATAATCCTGAATACCCTTTGTCCTTTGCCTCCAACCTTCCGATCCCATTTCTGATCATATCATTGGACAAGACATGCCGGGGACCTCATAGGAATATAAAAACTTGCTATTACATCCCTTCACTTTTGTGCAAGGGAAGAATAAATTCCCACTGGGCTGAAGCTGGGAATAAAACTCTGCGAAGAATCTGTTTCCCTCCATCATTATAGTGGATCAAGATGGATAGAAGAGGACAAAGGAGAGCATTCTAAACATCTCTCTCAGGCTGAAATCATTGTCACTACACTTCCTGAAAGTTTAAGCCAGAGGGGCCCTTGTATTGGGTCCCAATCATTCTCTAGCCTTCCTTCAGTGTTCTTCAGTCCTTCATTGAATAATGGCTTATTCTTGGTAATGCAGTGTATGGGAGTTGACAAGATTATAGAAATTAACTGGAGACAGGCTTAAATATTATAGAGTAACCAAGAATATACCTGATCAGCTGAGAAGAATGAGCAGGTACATCCAAAAATATCATTTTTGTAGTATCAGGAAATCAATTTTGTTTTCCTTTTGCTATTGATAAGAGTTGCCTGAAGTTATACCATTGGAGAATCATTCTTTTGGAGTGAGTCTTTGGCCCCTGCTAAAACATAACTACTGCTGGGAGAGATTATCATATTTTGAATCTTAAAATTCATTCATCTAACAAATATTTATTAGATATCTTTTTCATGGAAAGCACTATGCTAGACACTGGAGGAAATCTGAAAGTTCCATAATTTATGGTCCTTGTGTTCAAGGAATTTATAGTCTAGTAGCACAATAAGACAAAAACAGATGCTTTTTTGCCATTTAGTCACCTCATTTAGTGTCTCGTTTTCTTCATCTGTAAAATCAAGGGTCTGGACTCTATGATTTCTAAAGTCTCTTAGGATTCTAAGCCTATGATACTATGATCCTATCATCAATGGAGAGATGAAGACATAGTGCCAGGTAAAGCATGGAGGGGAAAGTCATTACTGGCTGGGGGGTGGAAACAGGTAGAGAAGGCATTCCAACCAGAAGGACCACCATGCTCTAGGGCACAGAAAGAACTCAGTATGTGTATGAGCTAGAATAGAAACCAATTTAAGTGAAAGTCAGGGTAGTGGAGAATAATTGTAAGTAAAGAGAGTATGAGATAAAGTTCATATTACTCCAACATTAAGACATCATGCAGACACAAATTAGTTAAGAATATAAGACATTTTGAGTAGTTAAATGGACAGAGTCAGCCCTGGAGCAAAGACCTGACTTCAAATCTGGTCTTAGACCTTTATTAGCCAGGTGACCCTGGGCAAGTCACTTAACCTTATTTGCCTCGGTTTCCTAGTCTATAAAATGGGCTGGAGAAGAAATGGCAAACCACTTCAGTATCTTGGCCAAGAAAATCCCAAATGACGTCATGGAGAGTCAAACATGAGTAAATGATTCAACAACAACATAAGACATAAGATATTCTATGGATCATAACCATATGGACCACCAGAAAAATATTGGCTGTGTGATTAGGGCAACTCTAGATCTTAGTTCCTTCACTTTGTAAATTGAAGTTTCCTCCTTTGTAAATTGAAAGGTATCGGACTAGATGATCTTGCAGCAGTCCCTTCCAGTTCTAACACTTTGTAGTTGTTAAGGACAGCAGTAGTTTTGCAGGGATCCGATCAGACTTCTATCTGGTTGGAGCAGGGTTGTTTCCCTATTACTCCCCTAATGACTCTAAGTCACTAAATGGAGGAAGGATAAGCATGGGTCACTTGCCGGTGGGCTTCTAAGGCCTTTTCATGAACCTGTATCATCTCTGGAGTAGTGTTTGTCTCTGTGATGACATTATGCCCAATGCTGAGAATAATAAGCTACTTGATGAGGGAAGGAGTTATTGCTATTGGTCCAATTCTTTTAACCAAGCTGGAGAAATAATTAAAAAGAACCTCAAGGCAGTGGTGAGAAATATAAAGATTATATTTCCTTCAGAATCTCTTCCCCAATTATCTAGTATTGTTGTATTTTAGTTCAATTCCAAAGAGCCTATAAACCTGAGTGTTGGTTTCTCTCTGAAAGGCTTAACTAGGAGCCCTTGTAAGTAATTCCTTGCTCCTTATTTCTTAGAAGCAGTCTAAGATTATATGTGTATCATTATATGTGAATGACCCCGTGTCATTGGAGTAGCAATGGGTTTAGCAGAGAATGAGGCAATCTTGGAACTGTAGGATTTTGGAGCTGGAAACACATCAGAAGCCTTCTGTTAATACTACTACTAATAATAATAATAGTGCTTTATAATAGTACTTTATACATATTAACTCATTTCATATATATATATACATACATATATATATATACATACATATATATATATATATATATATATATATATATATATATATATATATATATATATAAAAGCTCACAACAACCTTGGAAAGTAGATACTATTATTATCACCATTTTACAGTTAAGGAAACTAAGGCAGACAGAGGTTATGTGATTTGCCCAGGGTCACACAGCTAATAAGGGTCTGACACAGGATTTGAAACCTGATTCCAGGTATAGCACTCTATTCATTGTGCCTTGGCTGATACTAGTGAATTCCTCTTCCCAAATCCTTGAAGATAACTGTCATGTCTTTCCTAAGTCTTCTCTTCTCCAACTACCATCCTTAGTTCTTTCAGCAGGATCTCCTGGGGGTATAGTGTCTAGTCTCTTCTCTGGAGACTCTCCAGTTTATCGATGATCTTCAGAGATGAACCCAGGGCACCAAATGTGGTCTATGAGGGCAAAGTGGAGATCACAAGAACTTTCTCTGCTGCTGTTTCACTTGGGATCTTGTGCAATTTCTTTTGTCCAGAGGGCCTTCGCCTATCTCTATTGGATTCTGCTAATCCAGCTAAAGATTTGCTTCCCACATGAGCTTCTTAAATGATGACCTCACCCTTGGTAAGTCCCAAGAGACTGAACACTCCCTCCTTTCCTCTGCCCTTTTCTTCCTCAAGGAGGAAAGAGGGGAAATGAAGCATGCAGTATCCGTGAGAATGGGACCAGTCATTTAAGGGTTATCAATGGGTAGGGTCAGATCAGGTCAGGAGAGACAAAGCAAAAATGAGTAATGAAGAAATTATGAGGGATGAAGGGAGGCAGAGAAAGAGAAATAAAGATAGAGAGAAATAGAGAGGGAAAGAGAGACAGAGAGATAGAGACAGACAAAGAGAAGGAAGGAAGAGAGACAGAGAGACAGACGAAAAGAGAGAGAGAGACGCAGAGAGAGATAGACAAAAAGAGAGAGAAGAGAAAGACAGAGACAGACAGACAAAAAGAGAAAGAGAGACACACACAGAGAAACAGACAGCGACAGAGAGGGAAGCAGAGAGAAGGAGAGACAGACAGACAGAGATAGAGAGAAAGAGAGAAAGACATAGAAACAGATACAGAAACAGAAAGAGACAAAGAGACAGACAGAGACGGAAAGAGAGAACACGATTTGGTTCCAGGAGAATGGCAGATCTATTGCTACTGTCCACTACCCAGAGACTTAAACTACATTTCTCAACAAGTGTATCTCTTTCACGGGGATCATTATAATTATTCACAGAGTGCTATTGCTTAGCTGTTAGGGTTTGGGGTTCAGTCTATTTTTGATCTGTTTTGATTTCCAAAGTCCCCAACAGTCTCCTTGAATATCCATTCCAAGAATCTGCTCCTACTTTGTACCCCACCTAGCCTTCTATCAGAGCAGCACAAGGGTAGCTCTTGGTCATATCCAATGACCCGGTACTTCCACCTTGTGGTTATGTACAGAAAAGCATCAGTTTTATCCCCACTCCCATTCCCTGTCCTATAGGCTCATAAGACCTAGAATTTTAGGGTTGATGCTAGAAGTACAAATAAGATTTAAAGTGGAAGGAACCTTAGAAATCCTTCAGTTTACCCTTATTTGTGAAAACTGGGATACAAAGATTTTTAGTAGCTAGGAAACGTGACCTCCATTAATAGAAAAATTCAAGATTGGGCCATTAAGGAGATAGCTGGCAAATATCTAGAAAAGAAAGCACTGATTATGAAGAGAATACAAGAAGAACAAGTAGTGCTAGAGTAACCCCATTATCATTTTACACAAGGTTCTAATGTACTAATTTGTACATGAGGGGAATACAGGGACCACTGATTCGATAGATCTTAGCAAAGTTTATTCCAAACTGTTCTTAGGAAGGAGGTGAAGATATAGACGAGGCGATGATTCTATCAATTGGATTTAGGACTGATTGGATAGTTACACTCAAACAGTAGTACTTAGTAATTCGATGTTAACATGTGAGCTCTTCAGTGGAACACTCTGGAGATCTGCGCCTGACCCAGTTCTCTTCAACAATTTTCTGAATGACTTGCATAATAGCATAGATAGCATGTGAATCATATTTTGTGGGTGACATAATGCTGGGAGAGATATTAAAAAGTGGATTGAAGAGCCAGGATCTAAAAGGATCTTGACAGACTCAAGCATTGGAATTAATCTAATACAATAAAACACAATAAGGAAATATCCAACTCTTGAACTTAAGAAAAAAAATAATAATCAACTTTATAAGATGGCAGAGACTTAGCAAGACTAGCAATTGCTCTGAAAAGTGATCTGAGCATTTTGGTAGGCTACAGGCAGGGTTCCCAATGTGGGAACCTAAAAAACTTAATGGAATTGCAAGTAAGAACCTTTGCATAACATTTTTGGAGGCTGAGGGTCTATCTATTTAAGCTCCTTTCCACTGAATGGATTCAATGAATTCACTATTTCAAGGTTTCAAACTGAAACAACCTTTCCCAACTCTACCATTGTTGCTACACAGGAGAAAGGATAGAGCACTGAGCCTGCAGTCAGGAAGACCTGAGTGAAAATCTAGTCTTAGAGGTTTACTAGCTATGTAACCTTGAGCAAATCACTTATTTGCCTCAGTTTTTTCAACTGGAAAATGGAAAGAATAATAAAAAACCTACTTCTCATTGTGGTTGTGAGGATCAAGTAATATTTTTGAAGCACTTAGCCCAGTGATTAGCTGATGGTAGGCACTATCTAGCTACTACTACTACCAAGACTGCTATTACTGCTGGTGCTGCCAGCTGCTGCTACTTTCTTTGTCCTCTTCCTTCTTCTCCTCCACATCCCATCCTCTCTCATTTGGTCCTGATAAACTCTGAAGGATCTATGGTCTTGGATTTCTTCTCATCCCACCATCCACCCATTCATAACCTCTGCTGCTTGATTTCCATGAACTATAGTTTTCCATCTTCCTCTTTCAGTCTTGGGACCAGGATGATAGAAAGCAATATTTAACCTCATGCTGCCATCTTGTGGAAGTTTCTAGAACGACTAGGACTACTTTATATCATTTCATTTTACACTCACTCATTCAACAAGTATTTGAGTTCCTGTGTGATAGTTACTTTCTCCACAGAGAAAGCATCCAGATGAATGAAACGCGGGCAAAGTTTCAAAGGATCTTTAATCCGGGACAAAAAATAAGATATATTTTCAAATAACTACAACCCCAAAGGTTCTCTGTGTTATAAATTCAAAAGAAGCCAGAAAAGAAAATACTATAGGTAGCAAGTGCTCTCAATGGAGGAAGAATGCGATGGCAGTTGGGATCACCAAGGATGACTTCGGGGAGAACGTGGAATTTGAAGTGGGACTTGAATTTGGATGATGACAAAAAGTGATGGAGGAAAGGTGTTCCAGGATATGGAAAGACACAGGTAAAGGTGTGAAGGCTGAAAGATGTAAAGGTACATTTGGAGAATGGTAATTGATGAAACTTAGCTGGTATACATATGTTACTTATAAAGGAATAGTAGTAAAAGGTAAGTTGAGTCCAGATCCTGAATTGCTGAGCTGAAGCAGTATGGGGTTTATTTCATAGGTATTGAAAATTGATGGAAGGTTTGGAATAGTGGTTGAGGTGATCAGAGCTGTGCCTTAGGAAGCTAAATCCAGCTCTCTTGTAGATGATAAACCAAAAGTGCGAGAGAGGGAAAGTGAGGAGATTCATTACTTTCTGAAAGGAAAGCTGGAAATTATGGGATTGTATTGAAGCCCTGAAGATGCAATATTTGCATATAGGGGGAGACATGGGTCTATCTGTAGGCAGTAGAAAATGAGGTAGGGGAGAGTGGGTGGGTGGAGAGAGAAAGAGACAGACAGAGACAGAGCGTTTATCTTATAAGCACTTACTCTGTGCCAGGAAATAAAAACAGGAAAACAAAATGGCTCCTACTCTCAAGGAGTTTACATTCTAATAGAGGAATTAAAACATAAAGGAGAAAAGGAAAGAGGAACTTGCAGAGGGAAGAGAAGAGGGCAGATTTTGGGAAATCTGAAGTGACCAAAAAAGAGATGGAGCTGTCCTGAGAGTGAGTTACAACAGGAGGATTTTGTAGCATATGTAGGCACTGTGCAAGTGGTTCTGGCCTCCTGACCACGTGGTAAATGGCAGCTCTTTGTTGGCAGTACTTGTGAAACTGAGCCTTCAAAAGGTTTGAATTGACCTCTTATTTTCTTGGCTGGGATCCTTCTCTTATTTTAACTCCTTTGTTGCGAGCTTTCATGAGGGACCATGTTGTAACTAGCTAGAACTAGTCTGTCATGAGAACTTGACATGTAGAAGAAAATGCAAAGTTCTCAAAAGATTTTGACTTGAGAAGGGGTTGTGGTCCAGAAATGGATTATTTGAGTCAAAACAGACAGAAATAAAAATAAACCACCTGGGATATGAGCAATGCTCTCGCATTGGTGGGCAAGATTCTTGTCCCTTTGATTAGGAGAAACATTGCCTTGATCAGGTGGAATTAATGAAGTGAGATTAAAGATTTGGCAAACAGAACCAGCTGATTTCTCAGATTTCCAGGCTCAGTGTCTATATTTTTATTGTTGAAACTGGTTTTCACAAGATCTTTCCCTACATTATAGAAGTTGCTTGGGAATTGGAATTTAATGCAGTGTGTCAAAGTTGAAACAGAAAATGAAAGAACTACTATGCTAGAGATTGGTTTGTGGGGAAAGTGATTTTCTTTAACATGTTTACCAGTTCAGTGATTAGTTACGCCACCAGGGGGTGACTTGAAATATGTTACAGAGAAGAATGAAATTCTTTGAGTATTGTGAGCATTTGGGTCATGTGGATCAAAGGAACCCAGGGTAGTCAGGCTAGGGGGCTTTCTGAGCAGAGTCTAATCACAAAGAGAAGATGGGGCTTGAGCCCAGTTTAATGCTATTTAATGCTTAAGGCATTTCCCATATGCCTTCTAGTAAGAGTCTGAGGTTTTAAATATCAATTGCAGCATGGTTTAATAGAAAGAGTGTTGGATGTACAAGATCTGAGTTACAATCCTACTCAGGGGTGACATGGAAAAAGTATCTGACCTCTCTGAGCCTCAGTTATCATCTCTGTAAAATAGGGATAGCGATAATATCCACCTTCCAGTTAGATTGTCGTGTCAAATAAGATAATCCATGTAAAGTACTTTATAAACTTTAGATTGCTATACAAATGTTAACAGTTAACTCTAATCAATACTGTTGCAATACAATTTCAAAGGAATCATGACGAAAAATGCTATCCAGCTCTATTGAGAGAACTGGTGAATTCTGAGTGCAAATTGAAGTATATTTTTTCTTTATTTTTTTTGTGATATGGCTACAATGGAAATGTGTTTTGCATAATTTCACACATATAATGAATATCTTATCTTTTTTGCTTTCTCAATGGATGGGTGAGGGAATGGAGGCACAGAGAAAATTTTAAAACTTTAAAATTCAAACTTTGAATTAAATTAAATTTAATTAAGTTAAAAGTTCAAAGTAAAAAAAAAAAAGAATGATTTAAAAAGTAAATAAATAACAGAATTTTTAAAATGTTAAAAATTAGGGGCAACTAGGTGGCGCAGTGGATAGAGCACCTGCCTTGAAATCAGGAGGATCTGAATTCAAATTTGATCTCAGACACTTAACACTTTCTTGCTGTGTGACCCTGGGCAAGTCACTTAACCCCAATTGCCTGGGGGGGGGGAGTTAAAAGTTGTCTGACCTTATAGTTGTATGATACTCTAAATTAATTTCCTTGTCTCTTAAATGGCATTGATAATTCCTGCCTATTTACCTTACAGAGTGATTCATAGGATCACAGAATTTAGAACTGGCCAGAACTTTAGTTTATGACAGTCACTGAATCAAACAAAAAATTAATAAATACCTACAATGTGTCAGATGGTTTGCCAGCCTGCTGGAGAAACAAAGAATGAATCAACAAAAGCTCCCTCCTTTCAACATTCTAAAGAGTCAAATGAGATAATGTGTGTAAAGGGCTTTGAAAACCTTTATATGCTCTAGAGATGTCAGGGGGTATTATGAAATGGTAGAGCTGGAGAGGCCCTTGGAGATCATTTGAGGTTGGAGGTCTGATGTCTTCTTTTTCTAGAGGAGAAAGCTAAAACCCAAAGAAGGCTGTCCAAGATTACACAGCTGGTTAGTGAAATGATATAAGATTCACATTTTCTCTCCCTTTTCAAGCCAATCAGCCATGAGAGTGGGTGGGATTTCTCGCTAAAGAGGTTTCCTTATGGGATTTCCTTTCTGTTTCTTTTGGAGATCCCCACAGGGTTGTGACCCTCTGGTGCCTGGCCATGATATTACTTTTTTTTAAGCTGTTGGGTTGAAGGGTTTCATTTTTTGAAGTTTTATCCTAATGCTTCATCATGGCATGGAGATATCCTTGAAATTTTGAAGGTAATAAAGCACAAGCTCTGATATCAATTTATTAATCAAAACCCTCTGTTTCCACTCATTTTTCCATGTCTGAACCTACCCAACTTCAGTATCTTTCAGCTCTCACCTTTATATCTTGTCCATAAAACCATCCAAGCTTCTTGAAATATTTGATATCATCAAGAGATCTAGTTGATTTCCAGTTATCCTTAGGTCTCTGTTATTCCCTCAATTCCTCCTAGCAACCTTGTTGAAATGAGGTTAGTGTGAAAAATAACCATAAAGTGAGCTCATGGATCAGTCCAAGTAAGAGAACCTGTCACATATACCTCACTGCACTGAGAGCTGAGTGTATATTTAGAGATCATTCTTATTTTCCATGAAATTTTAATGAGGATTTGATGAAAATTTAATGAAAGATGTTTTTGTGCTAAAAGGGCTTACGAGAAAAATCAGAATAAATGACAGCGAAGGGCAACTTTGTGATAATAATATCTAAGAAGAAAATACTTCTTTATCTAGTTTGTTTTACTTTTTGGTGAAAGCTGGTGGATATAAAGAGAAAGAAGGTAAGGGTAATCTATGAGATATGTCTTAAGGAATAATTGCCCCATCACGTATCTCCCACCTTGAACTAAATACGGTTGATTTGTGAAACCCATCTGTACACTTTTCAGTGATTCTAATTAAATTTTATCTTATTTAGTCGGAAGCATCATTTTAGCCTGTTGGGATACTTTTGGATGCTAGTTTTGTCATCCAACATGCCAGCATGTTCCCCTCTTCTTGCCATCTGCAAATCTGATAAGCGTGCCAGTTATGTTTTTATGCCAGTGATTGATAAAAGTTTTTGAAATGAACATAGCCAATGAAAGCCTTACGACAGATCACTAGAATCCTCCTTCCAGAATGACAATGGATCAATCATTCGTCATTTTGGGGATCTGGTCATTGATCCTGCTCTGAACTCCATAAGTTTATTATCACCCAGTCACACATATCTCAGGAAGATTTCCAAAATCATTTCATGCTTTGATGAAAACCTTAAATCTATGATATTATGTCTCCTCTGTTCTGTCCAATAAAAGCAACAGGGTTAGTCTGGTGTGATTTGTTTCTGATGAAGCATTATTTAAAGATCATTGTTGCCCTAGTTCCTTGCTAAATTGCTTACAGACAATCCTGAGATTCATTACAGAATTTTTGCAAGAATTAAAGTCAACTTCATTGACATATAGTTTGGAGAGTCTTTTTTATCTTTTATGGAAATCAGGACAAAATTTACCTGTCTCTAGCACTCTGAAATAGCTCCAACCTTCTATGATTTATCAATGATTAACTAAGGTGGTTTGGCAAACAAAGCTTGAAGATTTTTTCCAGTACCTTTGGAGTTAGTTAAACTGGATCTCATTTTGGGGACTCAGAGAGGGTAGCAAGTTAAAGGTTTAGACTTCAATTTTCTGTTCATCATTTTTAGTCTCTGCTTTCTAATAGGAAGATAATTTTCTTTGGTAGTAAGAAAAGAAACAAAATAGGAATTGATGAGATCATAGCTTTATAGCCAGAAGGGGTGAGAAAGTCCAAACCTCTTATTTAACTGATGACTAATTAAGTGTCAGAGGTGAGGTCTGAACCCTGACTGAAAGACCAGGATTCTTCCCAATAATACTTCTCCCCTATTATCTGTTCTCCACATCACATTCTTTCTAAATAGCATTCTTTATTCCTTCTCTGATCTTTCTTTCCTCCAAAAGAGCTAAAACAAACAAACAAAAACAACAGGAAAAACGAAACCATTTTGGTTGATAACATTCTTTACAATTCTTAGTTCATTCAACACATTTATTTAGCTGCTGATATTTTTACTGAGCCAGGAAACTCTTTGTCCCTCTGCTCAGTCACTTGCTCTCGCTTACATGTGGGGGGTCTGTGATTTTAAAATTCCCCAATTGGTGGGCATCCACTTTGTTTACAGTAGTGCTATTGCTGGATCAGAGATAATGACTTTTCTCTCCTAGTTCCAAATTGTTTTCCCCAATGGCTGGATGATTTCCTATCTTCACCAATATTATATTTGTGAGCCTGTTTTTCCACAGATGCTCCCATATTGATTATTTCTGTCCTTTTCGTTCCTTGTTTTTCTTCCTCCTTTATTCCACAGCTCCTGGTGCAGCAGCTTCCCTAATGTAAGTCAGGTAGCCCAGAGCTCTTGATTCCATGGAGGTCAGAAGGACCTCTAATGCCTCAGTGATTGGCCTTTCAGATCAAGGTCGGGTTTCTCTCCACTGGAGCAAGTGGGTAAATGAACCAGGCGTCCCTTGGTTTGGGATGGCAGCCAGTCTCCCATACACAGGCTCTGTTGTATGAAGGTTGGCAGTGATGGAACCACCTCAACACTATTAAACTTAACTTGTTTAAAGTTAGAAAGCCTTTCTTTGTGTTGGCCCATCAGGGACACTTAAGTCCACATGAGCCCCTGGCATGGGGCCTGAAATGTTCCCACCCCATTCCTGGCTGCCAAATGTGTTGGTTATCAGTTTCAGGCTTCTTATATCCACAGCTTGGAAATGACCCTTTGTCCCACCCCTAGATTTCCGGTATCAAACTTGGGGGATGGCTGATACCATGAACCTGTAAGAACAGCAACTTTACCTTATATGAGCTCTGGGGAATCTTGGGGGTGCCGCGCTGGGACTGGAAAGTCTGCCCACTTGTCACAGAGCTCTGAATTTATCAGAAAAATTAAGTGGGCTGCACTGGTGGCTGGGACTGAGCCAGCTGC